>NC_043001.1:33206215-33231215 GCF_006345805.1 Octopus sinensis | reverse complement strand
ACCCCAAGGAAAAACTAAGCTACGAGCATTATATACGTAAGTTGTTGAGTATTGCTGTTTAGGAGATATCTTATGGCACGAGAATAGTATTTTAACTGCTATTTCTAAATTTCGGTATGTGGTGAAGCAAATTTTGCTGAACCCTAATTATAATTATGCTCATAATTATAGAATTTTTGTATAAGTTTACCGGTAATGGTTCTTCTAACATACCGAACTACTTGGTAAAATTATTAATTGATTAATTAATTTTACCCTTTATTATTATTGATAATATATATATATATATATATATATATATATATTTCTTTATTGCCCTCAAGGGGCTAAACATAGAGGGGACAAACAAGGACAGACAAAGGGATTAAGTCGATTACATCGACCCCAGTGCGAAACTGGTACTTTATTTATCGACCCTGAAAGGATGAAAGGCAAAGTCGACCTCGGCGGAATTTGAACTCAGAACGTAGCGACAGATGAAATACCGCTAAGCATTTCGCCCGACGTGCTAACGATTCTGCCAGTTCGCCGCCTATATACACGTATGTGTATATACGTATGTATATACACGTATGTGTGTGTGTGTGTGCATACATTTATATATGTATATATTTGTATGTACATCTACCTCCCTCCCACTACGCATGCACACATACGTTTAAGAGTAAATCTACACATTTACTCTTAACGATTAAATATTGACAGATATACTGCTCTTATTTCAATACAAACATTCCTCTAAGCGGAATGTGTAACTTGCTACGGTATTTGATTATATTTCATTAAGTACAGCTTCATCTGAAGGAATGTAATAGTTTAGTATAATGTGATTGGTTCTATTTCAATATTGAAAAGGTAACAATGAACGAATCGCAGTCATCTTTGTATGAACAACGAATTACTATCAATCAAATTTACACGAGAAGCTGCTCCGTGCAGTAATGATATTTCATGATCTACCATATATTGAAAAAGATAATCTTAAACTAAAGTTCAGGTCTAAAATAGACTCAAATATAGAAAATCTAATAATCAAGTGAACGGTGAAGATATACAGATATTTCGAATGAAACAGTATATTAATCAGACGTTGGGGATAGTGATAAAGTTAGATCAACTTTATGATCTGCATTATGTTGAACCACCACCCAGCTTCATCAAGGGACTTGCTCCGATCAATACTGCTCCTACACGCCAGACGTCCTGATCGTGCGATGTGGCACGGAAATTTGGCTCAGATTATAGTTGCATTCGTCTTTAGCTCAAAATTCTAACTGGGTCCCACCTGCAAGGTCATGCGCTGTTTCTCTTGACATGAGATCACCATGTCATTCATATATGGTTGTGATGCATGCGCCTTGTGTACCCTTATCAGACGGGTAGTCATGATGGGTATACTGGACTTTGCACAGTTTACCCCAGTGTCACTTTGATTACATGCACTGCTCTCTCAATCAATCAATCAATCAATAATGATGATAATAATAATAATAATAATGATGATGATGATAATGATAATAATAATAATAATAATAATAATAATAATAGATAATTACATAACCATTAACCATTTAAAACAAACAAGATTCTCTCTCGACTTACCTATAACTTTAACAGAAATTACAATTTCCTCGATACCATATATATTTTCTGCACGACATGTATAATTAGCTGCATCTGTGAATTGAACACTCTTCAAATTTAAAGAGCCCGACGGAAGCTTTTGCACCGTTTTACTGAGTAGAACTGGTTTGTCTCTGAAGGATAAAAACAAACAAATGCATGATTATAATGATACGAATTTATTTGTAAAATTCGAGTGATAAAAACTAAGAGTCATTCTTTTATATTTTACATTGCACTGTGGCTATACTGGCAAAATGCCTTGAAATGTTTAGTCAAACAAATCGAACCCAGTAGTTTTGCTATCGGTTTCTTTTGCTAAACTGCTCTGTTATGAGGACGTAAACACACCAAAATGGTTTGTGTGTATGAATGCGGGGTGTTCAAATATTGATGCACAAGTCTTAAGGGAAGAAATCAGTGCTGTATGCAGACAAAAGGTGCCTAGTTAAAATCCAATTTGGATTGCCGGATCGAAGTACAGAGAAATTATGTTTTGGTCCATAGTACTTGACACCAATTAAAAGAAAAGAAAGAAATAACAAATATTTCAGTTCAATCACATTGCAAAATCTTCATTAATTTCAATAAAAATACAATTCAATTTATAAGTGGCACTGAAGAAATATGAGTAAATATACATGACTTATGAACATGCGCCCTTTTAAAGCCGTGTGAGTGAAATTGATAAGCGGAAACTGTGTGGAACACTAGCACACACATATAAGTATGTATGTATGTATGTATGTATGTATGTATGTATGTATGTATGTATGTATGTGTGTGTGTGGGGGGAGTGGGGTGGTGGTAGTGGGAGTGTTTGTGTGGGTGTATTTATCTTCGTCCATGACTTAGGGAACTAGTACTTGTTTACGGTTCGGCAAAAGGGACCGATTTGTTAAACTAAATCTATCAAGGCAGTGTTCCAGCATGGCCGCGGTCCTGAGACTGGAACACTTGAAAGATAAAAGACCAATTTATTTTAATATTCTATTAGCTATATTAACAGTTTTAAATACATAAGGATCCAATCTTCTCGAAGTTGTGGACGTTAAAAGAACTTAAATTGAAATTAGAAAAATCCAACAACGAACAAGTTTACAATATATATATCTTACTTCATTATCCATGAAATCAGCGGGATAGGATTTCCACGAGCGTTACATTTCAGAATAGAATTAGTTTTCCAATAGAGAGTTTGCTCCCTTGAGAAATTCGTAATTCGAGCCGGAACTACAAAAGAGAAAAAAAAAAAAATTACCGGCTTAGTGCAGGATTGGAGTTTTCGGAGTGAAAAAAAAAATCTTGTTGGAATGTGGGTATAAATGAGGGAATGCGAAGGAAAAAATAAGAAACATATAAAATCGCACGGTCTCTGTCAAACGAATGATTTAGGGGACGAGTTATAAGGAGAACGGGAAACTAGGTAAAAGGGACAAGCAAGGACTGTAATAAAAAATAATTATATAATACATGAAACTTGCGGCTATACGACAAAATTAAGACAATACATACATCCATCAAAGTCTTACAACAAATGAAATAAATTAGAACAATCAAACTTAAATTCATATAACTAGTTAACGCACAAAATTGCTTTTCAATTAACAAAAGACATTCTTCAATAGTTGTATATATCTGTGTCAGGTGATCCATCTATGTATTGAGTTGTAGAATCTTCATTTGTTAATGTATCAATAAAAAGTCCGGTTGGCGAAAGAAATCTTTTTTCAACCCACATACATGGCAGAAATATTTATACAATTATTGGAAATAGCAAGAAACATATTCATCAGTTATATATAATATACAATGTGTCCTTCATTTTTATGTTTGATGGTAGAGTACTTATATGATAGAGCGGTTTGACGAATATTTGACTGCTATTTCTAGGACGTATAATTATTTTTTTCATTAATGTCCTTGCTTGTCGTTAATTTGTGCAAAATCTAATATTTCGTCCCTCGAAAATCAATACTGGTTTCAAATTTTGGCCCAGGGCCAGCAATTTCGGGGGAGGGAGGAAGTTGATTACACCGATACCAGTGTACGACTGGTACTTATTTTATCGAGCCGAAAGGATGAAAGGCAAAGTCGACCTCGGCGGAATTTGAACTCGGAACCTAAAGACTAACGAAATGCCGCTAGGCATTTTGCTCGGCGTGCGAACGATTCTGCCAGTTTGCCATCTTTTTGAAAATCAATATTCAGAGAGGAAAATTGAATTTAAATTTTCAACTATTACAAGGGAGAGAACTCTTAAATGCAAAATATAAACATAAAAGGTGTTAATTCCCTTGAAAAATCTTTCTCTGAACTCGTGAATGCAGTTCTATAATCTCAATACGTAGAAATGTAAAATCTGCATGCGAATACAAAAACCCGCTTTACGTACCAATTCACTTTATATAACAGAGAATCACTTATACAAATATGTATGTGAAGATGTACGCATTACAAGGGCTTCACTCTTATTTTGGATTATTTGTAACAGACTTTTATTATCACGTTTAGAAGAAAGAAAGCAAATATCACTAAAGTAAACATGAAATATTGAAATATATAGGACTGTAAATTGGTCTCGTGATGTCTAAAGTTTTATTAAGGCATAGCTACTGTAGATGAAATAGCATTAAAATAGATGTTAAAATATGGGTCAGGAACACTGTTTACCACGAACTTATCTCAGTATTATATCTACCATTTCCTAACAGAAAATTTCTAGATGCTCAAAGACACTACATAATGAAACAAACAAAGCAGAATGTGAAAATAAAGACTAGATTTATTCAATATATAACTGGCACTAGAGAAATATGAGTAAATATAAATGATTTATGGTGGAGGCGCAATGGCCCAGTGGTTAGGGTAGCGGACTCGCGGTCGGAGGATCGCGGTTTTGATTCCCAGACTGGGCGTTGTGTGTGTTTGTTGAGCGAAAACACCTAAAAGTCCCACGAGGCTCCGGCAGGGATAGTGGCGACCCCTGTTGTACTCTCTCGCCACAACATTCTCTCGCTCTCTCTTCCTGTTTCTTGAGTAACGCTGCGATGCACTGGCGTCCCGTCCAGCTGGAGGTGGGGGACACTTACGCCACAGAAACCGGGAAACCGGGCCCATGAGCCTGGCTAGGATTGAAAAGGGCGACGTTTTTATAAATGGCTTGAGAATTCACAAATCAGTTGCCGTAGGTTGTAAGGGTGTAAAGTCACTAGAATGAACACCACTATTATATAAGCCTTAAAAGTATTCTATCATTTCGAGATGAATGGAAAAAAATTCTGAGACGAAACAGTTCGGGTGTAGTCTGTTTTTCCTTTGCTCAATACTTAAAATCATAAATAAGCTGTTGTTCTAAACATATCCTTATAGCTTGCGACAGTTTAGGAAATAAAAATAAGTTGTGATGAAGGCGCTATTGGATGGAAGCACTCCGTCGGTTACGACGACGAGGGTTCCGGTTGATCCGAATCAACGGAACAGCCTGCTCGTGAAATTAACGTGTAAGTGGCTGAGCACTCCACAGACACGTGTACCCTTAACGTAGTTCTCGGGGATATTCAGCGTGACACAGAGAGTGACAAGGCCGGCCCTTTGAAATACAGGTACAACAGAAACAGGAAGTAAGAGTGAGAGAAAGTTATGGTGAAAGAGTACAGCAGGGATCACCACCATCCCCTGCCGGAGCATCGTGGAGCTTTAGGTGTTTCCGCTCAATAAACACTCACAACGCCCGGTCTGGGAATCGAAACCGCGATCCTATGACCGCGAGTCCGCTGCCCTAACCACTGGGCCATTGCGCCTCCACTACGAAGGCGCTATTAACCTTTATATAATGACATTGTTACAATAAGAGAATAAGACGAGATCATAAACTCACTCCATATAGAACTTATTATTAATGAATGCATGACGAGTAGCGTCTATCTTCTTGCAAAGCATGAAATTTATTTAGTTACATTGCCAACAAAAATATAACCGAAAAGAGGGAGCACAATTTGTTGTGCCCTTTTCCGTATATTAGTAGTGTATAAATAGTTAGGGAATATAATGAAATACAGACCAAGAGATATTTTTCGAAAGCTCTACTTACTTGATGTATTTACATTGAATATATCAGCATTTGTACCTATATATTTAATGCAAATTATAAACGTACAGAATAAAGTAAAATGGAAATGAAAAGGTTTTGTTTGAAATACCTTTGTCAGTTGGCGTTGCTCGAACCACATCGCTCGGAATGCTTTCACCACCATATGTACATGCGCTCACTGTAAACAAGTACTCCTGTCCTTCTAACAAACGACTTATCATGTAACTTGTCCGTCGAGCTTTGATTTCCAATTTTGGACTCTTTTTATTCTGAATAAATAAAAATAAGTAAATAAGAATAAAATCAATGTAAGCCAGGAGGTATGAGAGGTGAAAATATATTTATTTAATCACGTAAGATCCTTAAGATTATGGTTGTTTGGCAACCTTCTTCAGAGTGGAAGAAATCATGCTTACGTGTTTGTATTAATACGTATGACCGGCGTTATAAAATACAATTGTAAATTCACAAATCAACGCAAATTAAGAAAGCTAGCTCATCAGATCACTATGATTACACCAACGATACTACTCAGAATAGAACCCTGTGTATTACGAGATTTTCTGATTCAAAAGAACATTAAACATTTAATATATTTTAATCCTTTGAATACTGTAATGATTTTGATTCTTTGAATTCTATGGTGGTTTTAATCAGTCTTCTCGAAGAAGTTACTATTTCACTGAACTCTAGTTGATAAGACATATTCTATTACTACAATGGAATTCTATTTAAGAAAAAAAAACACATTTATTCTCATCTGAAGCAATCTATTTCCTGTCACATCATCTTCATATAATCGAAATTGCGTTACAAAGAAAGCGTTTTATTCATTAGATAGAGAATGTACGTTAACCATTACCATTACATAGTTTTTACAGAGCCTTTCTCTACAGAGTCACATATACTTACAAAACCACTCCCTGGAGTGCAACTAGAATATAGGTGTGGCCGTATAACTGTTTACTAATCAACCCACAACAAATGCTTTTCAAGCTTCAAATTTTTGTGATACCCTTAGCACCATCACAGACATAATTCACTTAATTATATTCCATCTTTCTTTCACATCATCTTCAAATATTCTACACATTATACACCTGATCTTAACTAAACCTTTTTCCTAATTTATCTTTCTTAGAGGTTTAATTTTCAGGTACTCTAATCTTCATTTTACTTTACATATATCCACAACAGACGTTAACCGTCTTCTAACAGCTTTCCAGACATGACTGTCCGTAAATTTTTTGGAATACTGTTTGCAAAATTTGATTTTCAATACATATTTTTTAAATTTCAGATTGTAGGAAAACTGAAGTGCACAAACACACCAGTTATTATCCAGTCTACTGAAAGTAGCAGCAGCTGTCAGCAGCTTTGTTAGTTCCAGGTAATGTGCTGAGATACATACCATCAAAAATAACTGTAGACGGGGAACTGTAGTGCTCCAATCGATAACCCTTGCCTGTCTCTGTCCTATTCATTTCTCAAACATGCAAACAGAATAGAACTAACAATTAACATCTCAAACACACACACACACACACACACACACACACACACACACACACACACACACACACACACACACACAGACACACACACAGGGGAGGGGGAGAAGACGCTAATTCAATCTAGTGACTCACTGTTTCCAGCTTCAAGATGTTAACACACTTGACTATATTTCTGCTTAATTTCTGTATATAGTTTTACTTCAATATGAACACATGATATGTTTGCATGATATGCAATATAGCCTTCAACCAATGACATATTCTTCGAAACAGCTGTAAAGAATGATCTTATTTTTGTAACAGCAATGCGTATAGTGACATTTCATACAAATGAAATATTATCGTTTATAATTTGTCCATCTTTTCATCCACCTCTCTCTCAAATATATATATGTATATAACTAGATACTCTTAAACCAGCCAACTCAACAAACCACGAATATTATTAAATGATTCTGATATATTAGAATAAGTATTTACTAACCGGAGGGCCTCTTGAACTGTTTGAATAACGGATTATGTATTTAATGAGAATGCCATTCTGGTGGACCGGAGGTTCCCACAGAAGCAAAACTGTATTTCGATTTTCAGTGATAACTTTCACATTAGGTGGCTGTGACGGTACTGAAACGGTAAGGCAAGGCATGTTATGATGAACTATTTAAATATACTTGTTGTCATAAAATGCCACACACGCATGCACATAGATAGATAGATAGCTAGATTGATAGATAGATAGCTAATAGATAGATAGATAGATAGCTAAATAGATTGATAGATAGATAGCTAAATAGATTGATAGACAGACAGACAGACAGACAGACAGACAGACAGACAGACAGATAGATAGATAGATAGATAGATAGATAGATAGATAGATAGATATACATATGTAAACCGACACATATATCAATATAATGAATTCACTGAATTGCGATAATGTATCGATGTTCAGCAATGTATTATCAATTGAAAATTTAAATATGGTGGACGCAGAACGCCCCCAAAAAGATTAGACTTACGACCGAAAGATTGTGAAGGAAGGTCTCTTTCGAGTTCATAGAAAGATTCAAGGAAAATTCTAACACACACACACATACACACACATATATATATGTGTATATATTCAAACATGTATACCATATAGATATACATACAAGTACATACATATACACAAGTACATACATATATGTGGAGGCGCATGGCTTAGTGGTTTGGGTGTCAGTAACATGATCGTAAGATTGTGGTTTCGATTCCTGGACCGGGTGATGCGTTGTGTTCTTGAGCAAAACACTACATTTCACGTTGCTCTAGTCCACTCAGTTGGCAAAAATGAGTAACGCTGCGATGGACTGGCGTCCCGTCCAGCTGGGGAACACATACGCCATAGAGACTGGGCCCATGAGCCTGGTTAGGCTTTAAAAGGGCGCATTTATTTATTTATTACATACATATAACACAAGTACATACATATACACACAAGTACATACATATACAAATATACACACAAGCATTATGTTATGTATCCTGAAATATTTAAAGAAATATAAGGAAAAATTTAATAAATTTTGCAAAGATATCTTACCATCTTCTCTAGTCATTACATAGATAGGCTCACTCCTTACTCCTTCTCCCATAATAGTGTAGGCCAACACTTGAATGCTGTAGTTGGTATATTTCTTAAGATCTGTTACGACAGTCTCTAGCTTGGAGGTTGTTACATCACTGGCTTCCGTTTCATCTGTAGAATTAAATACAGTTGTAACGATAAGGAATATCAAAATCAGTGCTTCTCAAACGTCTTTTATAATTATCATATTTGTTTTAGTATCTACGATAAAACGAAGAAAGAAGGAAAAAATTGCTTCCAAAATGTTGATCGGCGTTAAAAGTCTTCGCACACATACTTAATTTCCTTAATACAATATATAATGTCAAAGCAACTTTTCGGCCGATAATATTACCAGGTGGTTAGGGCGGCAAGGGGGCAGAATCGTTAGCACGCCGGGCAACACGCCACCATTGTTATCCAAGAGAAAGGCAACGCCCGATACAGCTTGGCACCTGTGACGTCGCACCTAATTTCTACAGCTGAGTGAACTGGAGCAACGTGAAATAAAGTGTCTTGCTCAAGAACACAACACGCAGCCCGGTCCGGGATTCGAAATCACAACCTCACGATCGTAAGCTCGACGCTCTAACTACTGAGCCATGCGCCTTCATTGTGTCCAAGAATAACTTTAAGAGTACTCGTGACTGTAGAATACTGAATCGCTTATGCATAATCCTTTCTGCTATAGACTCAAGGCCTGACATTTTGGAGGAATGGCGCCAGGCGATTACATTGACCCGAGTGCTTGACTGGTATTTATTTCATCGACCCTGATATGAAAGGCAAAGTTGATCTCGGTGGAATGTGAATTCAGAAGGTAAAGACGGATGAAATGCCGCCAAGCATTTTGCTCGGAGTGCTAATGACCCTGCATGCAGTCGCTTATACATAATGCAGGATTCGATTACTCATTTGAAAGAACAACTGTACCTTATCGCCGAGCGACGGAGACCCACCACTATATGGATGAAATTTCCACTACATCGAGTGGCTACGCAAAGCAGAGAGTTTGCAGCATCGTTACACGGTAGGACAGAGTGCATTGCGGTACTTATATCAGCTCTGTACACTCTGAGGCCAATTTCATCCTTTATTCCTTTGCAGTCAATAAATAACGTACCTGTCAAGTATTGAGATTGATTCGCTCTCCCTCCTGCTCTCTCTACTTATTTTTCTTGCAAAAATAAAAGTATAAAATATATGATGTACCTTCATCAGCTCTTACTTCCTTATAAAGGACTTTATAGCCTTGGAGCACACCTTGAACGGTGTAATATGGTGGTTCAACCCATGATATTCGGATATTGTCTGGATTTATATCACGTATGCGGACTTCCTGGGGTGGCAAACTGGGTACTGAAATTAATTTGAACAAATTGCTTTTAAAGATATTTTAATATAAGTAACATAATTCATTGAATCAAACATAAGTAGAGGTCTAGATGATTTATTAAACAGAAGTAATATGTGTTTGTAACTTCGAAGTTTAATCGGTGTCTGCAAGGTTTGATGTTAGTAATATTCTCTTCGGACATTTATTAATAAATAGATGCAAGAAATACGCGAGTAGGGCGGAAACTCCAAAGAACCGATGTCACCCTTATCAAATGGAAGCTCTGGATGTAGTGACTAGTGAGGGCCTGAAAGTTTGTACACGTGTTAGGAGACTTCGCAGATCAGTAATAATGAGTACTGCCTTTTTCCTCAGACGAAAGGGAAAAAAAATCAGATATGTATCTTGGTACCCTAGTTTTTAGGTTAACTCATTTCCTATGATGTATAAACAAAACATTTCATAAAAGCCAAAATCTCCCTAAATATGAAGTATCAAGAATGTCTGGTAGTCAACTCTATTGTTCGTATCGTTTAGCAAATGGGAGAAAAAATACGTTTTGTATAGCATACTGGATTATCGTATTACCACTGAAAATATTCAATTTTGCTAATGTAAATAAATGAAATATTCCCGGGTGAATTATATTAGGTGTTGTCAATTGGTTGAAACTAAACAAACTTGACATTTGATAGCTAATGTCTCGTTAATGTGGACAAAATACTATAAAGTATCTCTACAAATAATACTCCATCTCCACAGCTGTTCCTGTCTCGTGACGTAATTGAATAATTAAATAACTTATGTTGTTTTTGTTGCATAGCTCTAGATATTTCGAATTGTGCACTCTTATTACCAGTCATGGATATCTCATCTTTTCTTCTGGCAAGATCATCCAAAGATTCATATCATATTTTTCCTTCCTGCTTTAACAAGAACACGTGTTATATGAGGGATATTAACTACTAAACGCAGGCATGGTTGTGTAGTTAAGAAACTCACTTTGCAACGGAGTGGTTTCGGTTTCGCGTTCCCTGCGCGACACCTTGTCTTCTAATATAGACTTGGGCCGACCACTGCCTTGTGAGTTAATTTGGTAGATAGAAACTGTGTAGAGTCGTATGTATGCCTGCATTTATGTATGTATGTATGTATGTATGTATGTATGTATGTATGTATGTGTGTATGTATGTGTGTATGTATGTGTTATGTCGCACGTTCGGATGAGTAGAAGGCATCCGAACGTGCGACATAACACATACATACATACATACGTACACACATACTCTACTCTACTCTCACCGCTACTCGACTCTCTACTCTCTTTCCGACTGCTACCTTGACGTCTAAACTTCTCCCTCTATATCTACGTATCGGGCTAGCCTTCTTCATTGTCTGGGGGCGTCCACACAACAGTATGTATGTATGTATATATGTATGTATGTATGTATGTATGTATGTATGTATGTATGTATGTATGTATGTATGTATGTATGTATGTATGCATGCATGTGTGTGTGTGTGTGTGCATGTGTGTTCTGTCGCCCATCACCACTCCAAAAACCTCTGTTGGTTTGTTTATTTCTTCATCGCGTAGCTGTTCAGCAATTGAGTTCAATTATAAGTACAAAACGACTACAAAAAGCGGTATCCTAGCAAGATCGCAGTCTAATGAATGAAACAAGTACAACGTAAAAAAGAAAGGCAATTTACTGAATTATCGTAATTCATGCGTGCGTGCTGTGAAAACAACTGTGTACCAAAGATTTGCGTCATGTTTTATACTCACCGTCTTCTAAAGTAAAAGCTGTTACATCGTCTGTTATTGGTCCTAAACCTTTTGAATTGTAAGCACGGACATGTAGGTCGTAACGAGTGAATTTCAAAAGATCTTTGATCTGTTGCTCCAAATCGCTGTTATTTTCAGTCAGCTTTTTTCGATAAACATACGAATCACTGGAATTGTGACGTTTGTATCCAATATAGTAACCCAAGATTTTGCCATTTTGTTCTTGGTAGAGAGGAGCCTGCAGTTATTAAAAGTGGTACAATTAGGAACAATTCACTACAAACATTTGAGTAACAGTCATCTGTTATACATTAGTATAGGCACGGTTAATTGCAGATTATTAGGAAACAAGTACGAAATAAGAACGGCAATGATTTAGGTTTCGTCTGAATTTTTGAATTAAATTTGTAATGGAAATTTTTTCTTAATCATTATTAAAACCACATGAAACACTAAACGCTGGGAAGTATAACTGAAAACATTAATACTGAATTAACTCGATTTTATTCACGCAATATGGTAAATCCTTTCGCATACTACTACTACTACTACTACTACTACTACTACTACTACTACTACTACTACTACTGCTGCTGCTGCTGCTGCTGCTGATGATGATGATGATGATGATCCTATCTACTCTAGGCACAAGGCCTGAAATTTAGGGAAGCGGGCTAGTCGCTTGGATCGAGCCCGGTGCTTGATTGGTACTTATTTTATCGACCCTGAAAGGAAGAAAGATAACGTCGACCTCAGCGGAATTTGAACTCAGAACATAAAGATGGACGAAATGCCGCTGAGCATTTCTCCGGTGTGCTAACAATCGTACCAGCTGAAATTTTAAAAGGCCGTACCTAAATAATACTACAAAGTAATTTTTCAGACACTCGGTCTAATGTGTCTTCTTTCATCGTCAGGACAGCTATAACATAATTAATAATGATTATTATCAGAGAAACAAAATACTTCCTTACCCGCCAAGTGACTTTTAAGGATGTTGATCCGCTTGCTTGTACTCTAACATCTGTAGGTGGTCCTGAAGGCACTGCAAGGAAAGGGTTGAAACATATAAATTAAAAAGAAAACGTAATACAAACGTAATACAACCTGCATTAAACTTAAGTGGAGCTAAATCTTAAAATAATATCTCAGTTCAGTTGTAAGTGGACAATATATTTCTAGAGAGTAAATAATATTAGTTTGAAGCTTAGCAACTGCCAGCTATCATTGATTTGTTATTTTGTGAAGAGACTAATTATTTCGAGCTTAAACTACCGAAACAATGACTATTATTTCAATGCCAGGTCAGCTCCGACAGACCATACCTATGATCCGAACAAGGCCAGCAACGTTCACATTCTTCAAGGTCTTGCAGACCGGTTGTAGGATGTTCCGAGACAGGCGACCCAGTTTACATGCTTGCAATAGACTGGAATCTGGTGAAATCATCTGAGATGATTTTGTTTAACTGGACAATGGTTTATGCCTACTAATAACACAAAATAGCTCATACAGTTACCCTCTACAAAATTTTTTTCACGGGACTTCCATAGACCTGAAACTGCGAAAGCACCTGCCGAAATATTTTCTGATGGTTTAACCAAAGGAACAAGGTTAGCAACATTCACGCTTTTAAAGGTCTTGCAGAATGGTTGGAGGAAATTCCGAGACAGGCGATCCAGTTTACATGCTAGCAATAGACTGGAATCTGGTGAAATCATCTGAGATGATTTTGTTTAACTGGACAATAGTTTAAGCCTACCAATAACACAAAATATCTGATACAGCTACCCTCTACAAATTTATTTTTCACGGGAATTCCATAGACCTGAAGCTGCGAAGGCACCTGCCGAAAGTAGCGCTCAAGGGAATCGACTTCAAAACCAAAACCAAAACCACGGAGTTGTGAAGCAATGTTCTTAACCACACTACCACACCTGCGCTCATCTATATTTACACTACGTTTCAATCAGTATTATCTCTAATAATAGTCTGGAGTTAAATTATCCAATCTGTGTTTTTTCAATACATTAAAGTGCTATTAAAGGGAAATTTGGTTGCTATTTATATTAAGTTAAGTGACTACGTTGAGGTTCCCCCATTTACGGAATCCCAATCAGGCCATTGGTGTGATTTGAAGGAAGAACTTAGAGGAGGAAATGTAAACACTAATGCAAATGCCTTATATGTGAGGAATAGGCTAAATACACAATGTCGAGGGAGAAAGAAAATAATTCTGCATTATCTTGCCTGATTTATGCAAAATTTTGACGAATGTGATAATGAAATTTTTCTTCATTCTTACCTTCTTCATCAGTTGACACAGTTATGACCGTGCTGGGTGACCCAGTTCCAATTGCATTTATAGCTAAGGCGCGAATTTGGTATTTATAGGACGGATGTAAACCTGAAATACTACCTGCCGGAATATCATCTGTTGCTATGACAGTCACATTGGACGGAGCTGGTTTCCAAATATCTGCAAATAGAACAAACACAAAATGACTTTGGATGAATGTCTGGCCTCTTTCTTTCTAATATAGCAGTTAAGGGAAGCTTAATTCGATGGCAAACATTAGAGTAAAGTATACCATATGGTTTATTTTATAGGTAATGGATGTACTGATTTGATAAAACTATCTTGTTTTTATTTCTATAGTTCATATTAGACTTAGATAAATGTCTATACTGCGAGGTCATGGGCATAGTTCCTTCCTAATTACCAGAACTATGAACGAAAATAGAATATAACAACCAATACCACGTTAAACCCATCATACACAGTTCTGCTGATTACAATGAAGGTCTCTGTTTTCTCAGATATTCTTAGCTTACCAGATTCATTCTTGAATTGCAGCACGTACGATGTGATGTAACTGTTGCCATTATAAGGTTCTTCCCAGGATATATTCACAGAACGACTGGCACGATTCTCTAGTTTCAAGTGAACAGGCCGTTCTGGAGGTTCTGAATTAAAGAATACAGGAGACATAAGGAAATTAATATCAGAAAAATTCTTCAGAAAGATATATTCATACGTGGAATAATTATTGTATTAAAAATATAAATATATATAAAAATATATGTAAATATGTATCAGTATAAATATACAATAATAATAATAATAATAATAATAATGATAACAATAATAATAATAATAATGATAACAATAATAATAATAATAATGATAACAATGATAATAATAATAATAATGATGATGGTGATGATGATGATGATGATGATGATGATGATGATGATGATGATGATGATGATGATGATGATGATGATGATGATGATGATGATGATAAATATGACAGTTTAAAATTTAATAGTTTAAAATTAACTTTTTATATTTCAAACAAACACCATTTCCCCATATTTTTAAAAAACTACCATTCGATAAATTATACAAACTTCACATTTTATATCTCTGAGGAGCAGAAGTATTGTCTATAAATGTTTATCAATATAGGATTTCATTATAGAGACAATAGTTTTGCGAAACGATCGTAAGATGCTTTAAAAACTTTAGTTCGCCCTACAAAATATAGTAGCAGAATTTCTCCCAAGTTGCTACCAACTGTCTTAAAGTTACGCACATTGAATATTGTAGCCTTAGATAACTTATGTTATGAAATATATGTGAATATAAATATTCATTTTATTAGTATCTTATCCGAATCGACGAAGGAGCCACTACATTGGCGTTTACTGTGCTAGATATAGTAACTAAATCTCCTTCAAACGATGAGCGGTGCTGAAAAGTTCTTGGCTTTGGGTAAAAGAAAACGAATGAGGGTCAGTTAATTGTGATTTTATTCAACATATTCATCTCGCAGGTGCACACACTTACTACAACGGTCATTCAGTTTTTCTAAATCTTGTAAAACACTGAGAAAAGTTGGGTCTCCAATAGGCCTTTCGCAAAGTTCTTAAAACCAGCAACTTTTCAGCACTCTCTCGTACAATCTGCTGTCTTATAGTTGTGCATATTGGATAATATAGCCCTAAGTAAATTGTGTATGTAATATAAAACAGTACAGTTATTCATCTCAAGTTTGCTTAATCAGAACCGATCTGGCTTAAAAT
Source organism: Octopus sinensis (assembly GCF_006345805.1). NCBI lineage: Eukaryota > Metazoa > Mollusca > Cephalopoda > Octopoda > Octopodidae > Octopus > Octopus sinensis. The sequence goes on along the minus strand of NC_043001.1, from coordinate 33,215,162 downwards.
ATCTAAGATTTAGCAATTACTCAGGGACGAAAAGCAAAGCTGACATCGGGATAATGTGAACTCATGATGCTGAGAGAGGAAATGTCAAATTATAGAAAAGTATTCAGTCTACAAACTCATTGCTATAAATCTTAAATCTTAATAAATAAAAACGGTAACAATTTTACATTTTCATTCTTGAAAAAAATCTATAAACATTGTAACTATTTTTCTCATCTTACTTCTCATCAAAAGCAGTGAGCTGGCAGTAGCGTTAGCACACCTGTCGAAACGCTGAGCAATATTTCGCTCGTTGCCATGTTCTGAGGTCAAATTCCGCCGAGCTCGACTTTGCCTGTCATCCTTCCGGAGTCGATAAATTAAGTACCAGTGAAACACTGGGGTCGATATAATCGACTAGTTCACTCCTCCCAAAATTTCAGGTCTTGTGTCTTTAGTAGAAAAGATTATTACTCCTAATCAATCAATCAATCAATCAATCACTCCTAATCAATCAATCAATTACTCCAAGTTTTACTCCTAATCAATCAATCAATTAACAGTTTTAAACTGCTCATGGCATGTCAATAAAGACCTTGGCTTGACCAAGTATTGTAATATAGTAGATTTTAATGAATAGTTCAATGCACTCACCTACGACAATAAGGCGGCGTGTTGTTTCTCCATAGCCATATTTGTTTTCAGCATTACAAACATAGATGCCACTGTCTTCTCGAACCGCACCAGTTACGTGCAGACGTGAAATGGTGCCAATATTCTCCACTTTTAATCTAAAGAAACAATGGATCAAATACAAAAGAATCTGTAAAACAATATACGGAAGGACAAGACGATAAAGGAAATAAAGTTTATGTAAAGATAATTCTGTAAACAAATACAACACTAATTAATATTTTTAATTCAATATAGTGTTGAGTAGCTGTAAATAAAAATACAGTTCTGATGCATCAAGGTTGTAATCTGGTTTCAAAACACAGAATCAATTACGTTTAGAGTCAAAACACAGAGTCAATTACGTTTAGAGTCAAAATACAGAGTCAATACAGAGTCATGTGATAATGTAATGTTCATGATTTTCCAAGGCTATTTTCTATATAAGTCACCTCTAAAACCATGTAGTTCAACTGGCACATAGTGTAAGCTCAAAGGTTTTCAGTAGTTTGTATTCTGTGATTCTGAATCACACGAACAAGGCTGCAGAAGCTACAACTGGTACGAAATATGTATAAACACACGTCGACAATGACGTTTCTAGAGTCATAGTAACTGCATTTCTTTTCTATGACATTCTGCCATCACTAAAGAGGAGAGGTGCATTGGATGACGTAGACATACATTACGGCTATTTTCATGTCTGACTCTCTCTTTGTGTGTATGTGTGTGTGTGTGTATGTGTGTGTGTGTGTTGTGTGTGTGTGTGTGTGCGTATTATCTTGACATCAGGAGCTAATTGCAAACGTGCGTCGCCGCCATACAAAATGTTGTCCGTTTAACATTATCTGTAAAAACATTTCCGTTGATGGCGAATACTATATCTTGTTTGGAAATAGGTGAGGGTTGGCGCGGCAGGGTATATGTGATCATAAAAACATCCACTTAATTAATCTGATAACCAGAATCGATCAGACTCTATTGAATTTTATGAAATATGAGGTAACATACTAACCTTGAATTGGTTTTACTATTTATAGTATCAGAACCAAAACGCCATGTCACGAAAATCGGTTCATCTCCACTCGCTTTACATTCCATGGTGCTATTCTCTGATTTCTTAACAGTGTAATTTTTCTGACTATCGTCTTCATACCTTGCAGGAACTAGTCAATAAAATAGATTGATTTAGAAAGAGGAATCGATTAGTCTTGTATTTAAGGTAATAATTAACAGGTATTCCTCAGTAATAGGTTTATAATAACAGTAATCAACATTGAATTGTTGGCAATCCTTGTAAAAGAAGAATTTTTCTTTTATTTATTTCAGAATTTGGAATTTCTATAGAATACCGAATAATCGCATCTTAACAAACACTCTTAAATTATGCAATGCTCCTACCGAGTCTTCTATTGGACATTGCCAGATAATTGTTTAATTGCTCGGATTGGAAGTGCCTGATAGACACAAGTTTCTTAAGCAGGTTATCAACCAAATTGGAGGAAATTGATTCTGTCAAGGGTTAGAAACCGGTTCATACATTCGATTTTTTAATGAGGATTCTTCACAAATGAATAGAAAAGTCGATATGGGAGAGATTTGAACTGAGGATAAAAATATCCGGAGCATTCCTGTTTATTAACAATCCTGAAATTTTGGGGAAGTGGGTAGTCTATGATTACATCGACCAAAGTGCTCGAATGGTACCAATTTCATTGGCCCGGAAACAATAACAAGCAAAGTCGACCTGGTGGTATTTGAACTCAGAAAGTAAAAACGGATGAAAAGCTGCTAAGTATTTTCTAAGGTGTGCTAGCAATTCTGCCAGTTGGTCACCCTTTCCTGTTTATTAATAATGATTGCATGTTGGCACAATTCTAAAAAAAATCTTAAAATAAATAAAATTAAATTGACACATACATATTAAGCCTTGTCGAAATTGAACTCATAACGTTACGGGATGTAACTTAATAGGGTAAAGAATTTAGTCCGGCGCTCTACTGATTCCCCTACTCCTATATTTTATTTGTAACAATGGAAACAAGAGAATACATATTTATTCAGTTGTAGTCAAGTGGACCCTCTCCTTGGCTAGAACTTTTTATAGATCCCGGAAAAAATGAAAGGTATGGTCGAATGAAAGGTAGGTCAATGGAGCCATAAGAAAAAGAAGGCGAGGAATTTGGTTATCCGGTGCGCTAATGTTTCAATTAGCACTCGCTTTCCATTGCTTAATAGAAAAAGACTTCTGATTATCATCAGTATTGTTATATCCAAGGAGTGCAGAACACAATATCAGAAGCCATTACTTCTCGCCAAGTTTTGTTTGCAATGTAGACCGGATGCATAACGGTGAAGCAAGCTGAAATATCAGTTTAGGTCACTAGTCAAAGCCATTTCACTCTACTTACGTGGGTCATATCGTTTAAGAATCTGACCCTATGCCTAAAAATCTCAATTTTCTTTTTCTACATTTTCTGTAAGGTATGATCTTGGGGCATTTTTTACGCCAAGATTGTAATCGGGTTTCACATCATATTATATCTCGTTGATATCTCTGATACAATTGGTAAAGGAATAAGCATATCTCTTTCTCAACAAAAAAAAAAGAACGATGTAATTTTATAAAATTGAGTTGCATTATTCATTTAATCGACTTAGAATAATTGTCACTAAAAACTGTTTCTCAACTTACTGTGAACTGTTAATTGAGCAACCCTACTTAAAGGATAACCAATGCCATTACTAGCACGACACAGATAATAGCCATGATCCGTTTCCTCGGCTGAATTAATCAACAGAGTTCCATTTTCTAATAGTTGCATTCGTGCGTCACCCGTTTGTGAAGATGATGTACTTTGAGTATAATTCATGTCAACATAGTTTCCGAGAATGTTTCCTGAAAAAGAAAAGAATCAAAATTAACAACTTATGTAAACATTGATCTCGTACATTGGCAAAGCTACACCTGTACAATGTAGGGATTGAGAATGGAACCGACTGCATTATATGACATAAAACATTCTTGATGAAGCCTGAAGTGTTTTTAATAGCGAAGTCAACATAAACAGGACTGAACGTCGAAGCATGTAATTAAATATTGAGTTATCATTATTTAGGTAGAAGGTCATATATTTTATGAAATAGTAGTGTCGATTCAATCGACCTCCGTACTGATTGATCTTAACAAAGTTTGAACTTAAAACGTATTTAGTCGTAACTAAATACCAAAATATATTTTGTCTGTTATTCTACCTATTCAGTGTTCTAAATATTGATTTCTGGCAGCTGCAGCCGCATGGCCTCCATTTTGAGTAAAGTCGATGAAACCTATTTCGAAAGACTGTTACTTTATTTTATCGACACTAGAAGAATTTGAACTCAGAGCCTAATGGATCGTATCTAAGTAGTGTGAAATATTTTGTCCGATAGTCTACCAGCCTACCTTTTGTAGAAAAATTTCAATAATAATTATTACATGAACACAAGGCCAGAAATTCCTCGGGCGAAAATATTTTTATAGTGCTAGGAAGAAAATATTTTAGTTTTTGGACATTAGTATTTGATCTGGAATGTACTTTTTTGACACCCGGAGGGTAGCAATTGTTGAGTTCAGCGGGATTTAAATGCAAAACGTGAAGATAAGGACAGATACTACAAGGTCGTATGTGAATACCCCCAAATTATCCTTTCCACTTCTCTAAGTGTCTTTAAGAAACTAGACTATTGTTCAAAATGTCTTCTAGCGCATAGTAGCTGTACAGATTAATAATTATTTCAAGTATACGCAAAAAAACAGATTCTTTTTCTAGTGAGTGGGGTAGTCCAGTACTTGACTGGTACTACTCAGTATCTGTCCCTCAAGGTTAAAAGGCTAAAATTGACTTCAGAAGGATTTTCATCTGAGAAGATAAACAGCAGGAATACATATCAAAAGGGATCGTATCCGACACTAACGATTTTCCCAGCTTACCGCCTTCGTGCGCAAAGTAATAATGGTAATAACTTCCGCATTTAAAGACCGAAGTCTGCTTGGAAAATAATTCTTACTGATTATTTTCTTGTTTTATGTACAATAAATGTCAAACTTCTAAACTTTTTCCTATATAACATTTGTGTTGATATATCTGATCTTTTTCTACCTCAGCAGAAATATGAAAAAGAGGTAAAAAAAAAAATAAAGAAAGATAATTTACTATGCGTTGATTTGTCATGGTTGAATATCAAAGACTCATTTGAAAGCGTAAATTCAGTGCTGCAAGCTAACGAAATCGTTCTTAATTAGAAGTTGTTTCCGCTGGTGTCTCTATTGAGTTATGTACGTACTAATTGTTTGCGATAATGGTTGAATATACCTCTAAATATTGTGCTCGCTGCAACAGTATATGATGCCGACTGACTTGCGTGTTCGTAGAATATGAGAGGGTAACTATCTCGAGAGTTCAAACGTCTGTCTGTTTAAATATCATTTATCATCGTAATAAACGTCAGAACCCGAACTTGCCAATCTTTGTTTATTCAAACAATTATGGGATTGATAAATGAGCGGCAGCTTGCCATATAGCTTATTTAATGTGTCTAACGATGAATTTAATGTAGATAGATGCATCCATCACCATCATTATTTATTAGCCACAAGGACCTAACGTATACAAAACATGTTATACAGAAGGGTTAAATGTACAAGTGGACATGTGCAAGGAAAATAAACAGTGAGTCAAAATCCAGTACATGAAAAAAGAAAGGTAAAATACAGACTCTCTCACACGAAAAGTTTGGACACCAGCATCCCGGAAAGACCAAATATCCTTTCATTTCAAACCGCTTTCCGATTCTAGTACATAAAACTGGGTTTTGTGTATTCATCCATGAACATCTTTGGTTGTCACCAAACCGTGAAGTCTCTTACGTATTCTGGGGAAAACTCAATCAGCCATTATAGATTCTTGGTGTGGTATTTATCGACAATTTCTCATCTCGGGGCTTGTTGTCTTCGTCTCCTCTATCCTATGCTATCAACGCAGTTACTCTCCAACCAGACACAGTAAGCTATCGTTTTTCGTTTGGAGAAGCATGAAATGTACTGAGAGATTTCTAGGATCCTACTAGTCTTTCGTCTGGCTCTATTGCAAAACAAAAGTATATCGATTTTCTTCTAAACACTCCTCTTCGTGACATACCTAATCTAGAGCTGGTTAATAGGTAGCATTTCCTCAACATTAAAAAATTCTGAGTTACGTTGCTCTTTTACTTGTAAGCCTGGCACTTACTCTATCGGTCTCTTTTGCCGAACTGCTAAGTTACGGGGACGTAAACACGCCAGCATCGGTTGTCAAGCGATGTTGGGGGGACAAACACAGACACACAAACATATATACACACACACACATACATACATACATGCATATATATATATATATATATATATATATATATATCTATATATATATATATATATATATATATATATATATACGACGGACTTCATTCAGTTTCCGTCTACCAAATCCACTCACAAGGCTTTGGTCGGGCCGAGGCTATTATAGAAGACACTTGCCCAAGGTGCCACGCAGTGGGACTGAACCCCGAACAATGTGGTTGGTAAGCGAGCTACTTACCACACAGCCACTCCTACGCCTATAATGTTGATTTTTTAATATACAAATCTTGTTTATATTATTAAATTAATGTTTTCGGCATCAATCAGTTTTGTTATTCAATGTACCATTTTGTATCTGTTAAACTTTTAGCTCGAGACTCTTTTGTCAAACGACCTATTTTCTATATGATTTTTTGTTGTCTTTATAATTGCATTTGAGAAAAGACAAAAAATCTGAAGAGAAACGATGACTAGTTTTACATTTTTACTGTTTTAAAAAATGTTTTTTTATCTTTACCTAAGACCTGCTCGATATCATTTGACAATTGTCATGTCTTTTTATATAAACTGTCACAGAATTATAGTTCTGCGTTCTTTTAAAGTAGGCCAAATCATTAAAGTTATGGTTTTGATAATATTTGCAAACTATTTGTTGCATTCATAAAACAGGAGATTCTTTTGAAATTAAAATGAGAATGATATTCACAATTTTGTTTTATTAATCAGGCACAACATAAATTATTTCCATGTTGGGTATCAAATACAAAGCAACTACTATTGCCACCACCACCACCACTACTACCACCACCACCACCACCACCACCACCACCTCCACCACCACCACCACCACCACCACACACACTACTACTACTACTACTACTACTACTCTACCACCACCACCAGTACCACTATTACTACTACCACCACAACCATCACCACCACTACTGCTTGTAGTACTACTGCCACTATTACTACCACTATTACTACTACTGCTGCTGTTGCTGAGTTTACTAAAAAATACTATTAATAATAATCATGATGGTAGCTTATTGTATATGTAGTGCTCATATACACTATATCTCGTCGATAAATGTAACAGCAGGGACAGAAAATAGCAATAAGTCAAATAAAGAAAGACAGCAATGAAAGCCAGAGTTACATGCACAGAATACAGAATAAAGGACGAAATGACAGAAAATTGAGCAGTAAAAGTGCCTATGTCAAATGTAGCTCATTAATGCGCGAATTTTGCCTATTTTAGTCAAAAGAACAATGACAGAATACGAGTTCTAATCTTATTGTGTGACCTCTGAGACAGATGAACAAAAACACAAGTAGAACACAATTTAGGATAGAAGTTTTCTTAACGCCGGAGATCTGGTCTGTTTGTATACCATCGGACGCCCGATGATCAAGTAGTAGTGTAAAACCGGAGGAAGTATATTGCATAGAATACCATTACGAAGGACAATGCTGCATGTATTATGTATATATATATATATATATATATATATATATATATATATATATATATTGCTGTATTTCGGGATGATCATTTTTTTTTGCCAAATAAACACGTGTACTATATATTTTTTATTCACCTGTTTATTACTGTTCTTCTTTTATTATTTTAACTCATGCCCATCGTCCGGAAATCTTTCGTTACAGATATGTGACGAAAGATGTCTGGATAATGGACATGAGTTAAATAATAAAATAAGAACAGTAATAAACGAGTGAGATATATATATACATTATTTACATTATTTACAATTGACGGATATTTGTTCTCATCTTGTTTGTTGTTTGGGGGGAAATTTCGAACCTGGGTTCTCATTCCTAAGGTATTTTCGAAATTTCCCCAAGACACCTGATGAAGGCCGGAAGGTATATCAGCTGAAACGTTGTGTTAACAACAAACAAGATGAGGACAAATATCCGTCGAATTAAATAATGTACATAATTCCTCATCTCTTAATTATAAAAAAGATATATACCCTGATGTCTTGTGTGGATTCATTTGTAAGTAATTAAAAAATATATGTGATATATAAATGAGAATATAGTTAAAGATAATAATCTGCTACAGTGTCCTTTTAACCTGTTCAGCTCGTTACCCTTCTGTCCTTCTTAGCTGCTATCGAATCTTCAATACATTATGTCACCCAACGGCAAGAAATCGTTCATACTTACTAAATGATTTTTGCTGACAAACGACTATTTGTTAACTTCATTGTATTCATTAGTGTTTTTTGTTTTATTAATTAATTAAGATACAAACAAGACATTATAGTGGGAAATAATAATTGGGAGTCTGAAAGTTGAAAGGAGCAAGTAGATGAAAGTTGAAACACGCAAAGAAAGAGAACAACATTGAAAACGTGGAGTAGATGAAGGGAAACAAATAAAGAGGAAGTTTGGGAATGATCGAATTTGATCGAATTTATAGAACCAACATGAAAGACAAAAAAAGGATCTAAAAAAGACAGAAATGTATAAGGTAAAACTCTAGAACTGTTTGGGATGCTGATGGTAGTACGGTCATCAAAAGCAAGGTCTTAACAAAAAATCCCTTTATAAGTTTTGATTATAATTTAAAAAAAAATTTTTGTGTCTATATTTACTAGCGATTACAATATGAATGTATTTTATTACAACTGCTTCTATTGGTTGTAGAAAAAAACCAACCCATGCATTACTTCCGGTTTAGTTTTCTACGAGCTTACATCAACGAGAAACACTGGAAATATATTTCTATGTATCGGTTTTACGCCGTTAATAGATTCTTTGTCAATTTTAGAAGCTCCAGTAGATATTGTCCAATAACAAGCATATAAATTTCCTTCAAAACAACCGTTGCATTTCCATTTTTTTTTATATCGAATCAAGCGCTCAGATTTTCTGGCGCATTTCAAT
>NC_043001.1:33173027-33206115 GCF_006345805.1 Octopus sinensis | reverse complement strand
AATAGAAAGATTATAGGAATTCATCAATTTATTTCTACAGAAGTTATTTTGAGCATCCTTTATTTTTTCTCTTGTAATTCTACATATGTGTATGTTAAGTTGTACTGGTGTATATATCATGAGTGCCCAAGTGTGTGTATTTGTGTCAAAAAGCTCAGTTTCAATAATCAGTATTTCAGCGTATGCATTTAAAGAGAGAATATTTATTCATAGTTGAGTTATTTAGGAAACGAAGATATTTTGAACATGATTAGCGACTTAACTAGTTTCTTTACATTTATCCATCTTATCAATAAACATGTTCACTGCGAACATTTTCCTGTTGTATTCTTCAATCAGTCAAGAGTTGAAACGAAGCTCAAAATAATGAAGTCCATATTTTGTCCTTTGTACAAAGAAAGTGTTTCTAAGTTTGAAACATCCAGAGAAAGTGTTTCTAGATAGAAAAGAATCGTTACTGAAAATTGTTAAGCACTTGCTATAGTGTAGCGTTTCTTTTTAGGAAAGAAACCATCGTTTATGTACAACAGCTGTTTTCTTAAACGTTATACATAATGTAGTTTCTCAGTAAGTCAATTACAAAGTAAGGCTTTTTTTAATGCAAATTTTCTCAAATTTTAATATGAAAAGTTAAAACGAAAAGTATAGAAACAAGATGACTTGCCTTTTGCCTTTTGCCAAATAACGGACGGAGTCGGGGTTCCCGATGTCTTACAATGAAGCTGGACTGATTTTCCAAGAACAGCAAATGAATCTTTAGGTTCTACGATCCATCGAGGTGGCACTAAATAAAAAACAATATAGTTCTTAAGTTACATTATACAGGAGTTTATAAATAATTTCAAGAAACATAACAAAGGAGTAGCAATAAATAATTTAAGATTTGATATCTCACTTGAGTAATAATAATTGGTGTTAATACTACAATCGGCGTAGGAGTGGCTGTGTGGTAAGTAACTTGCTTACCAGCCATATGGTTCCAGGTTCAGTCCCACTGCGTGGCACCTTGGGCAAGTGTCTTCTATTATAGCCACGGACCGACCAAAGCCTTGTGAGTGGATTTGGTAAACGGAAATTGAAAGAAGCCCGTCGTATATATATATATATATATATATATAGAGAGAGAGATGTGTGTGTGTGTGTATGTTTGTGTGTCTGTGTTTGTCCCCCCAACATCGTTTGACAACCGATGCTGGTGTGTTTACGTCCCGTAACTTAGCGTTTCGACAAAAGAGACCGATAGAATAAGTACTAGGCTTACAAAGAATAAGTTCTGGGGGCAATTTGCTCGACTAAAGGCGGTGCTCCAGCATGGTCACAGTCAAATGACTGAAACAAGTAAAAGAGAGTAAAAGAGAGAGTAATGTAGAAGTAATATATTGCATGTATTTTCAGTTTTCTTTTAAAGAATACAGTGATATGGCATTAAGGAAGCAAATCTTAAACCATAAGTTCGATTTGTCATCCGGCGATTAGTTACATAATTGCACAATGCATACACTTGTAATTAGTTCAATTCAAGTAATTGTTGGTTAGGAGAACCACACCATCGTCATATGGAAAACTTGCTTTTAATAGGTAAGTCCTATGACGGGATATTATTCTGTTATCTGCGAAATGCCATTAAAAATGGTGGCAATAATCTTGAAAACTTCACCAATGCTGTAATAACATTTACAGAGTATTTTATAAATAAATTCAAGAATTTGAACTTACCATAAACCACAAGGCTGGCCGTATAGCTATCGTAGCCAACCGAGTTATTAGCATAGCAAGTGTAGTTTCCATTATGTCGGGGACTCACTTCTTTAATAAATAGTAAACTGTTGTACTGTATTGTTTGCTACAAAAAAAGAAGAAAACAGTAGCAGATTAATGATTATTTCAGAACATAATAATAATAATAACAATAATATTTTCTACTCGAGGCACAAGGCCCGAAATTTATATGGGGAGGGGGGCCACTCGATTAGATCAACCCCAGTACGCAACTGGTACTTAATTTATCGACCCCGAAATGATGAAAGGCAAAGTCGAGCTCGGCGGAATTTGAACTCAGAGCATAAAGACAAACGAAATGCCGCTAAGCATTTCGCCCGGTGTGCTAACGTTTCTGCCAGCCTGCCGTTTTATAATAATAATAATAATAATAATAATAATAATAATAATAAATGTCCTCATGCAGTACTAGACAGTGGCTCTCATGGCTTCTGATCTTAACTGATTGGAAGTGTTATCATGTACATTGTTTTGTCTTGGTATAAAAGATGGACTACAGCGAATATTCTGCTCTAGACCACAGATTTCCTTGCCAGTGTTTGACCATAACCAGTTGACCATGTCCAGCATCGTTGCCAAGCGATGTTGGGGTGGGGGGACAAACACAGACGATGGAGTTGACCGTTAGCATAATCCGCTCTATACGTGGCAACACCAGTTCCAGACAGCTCCATAAGTCAGTAATTATCGGACACTTACACGATTTTCATCGTTCTGTGTGCAACTCGGCTAGTCCAGCTTGATGCAACTCCGTACCTATAGAGTTCATCTCAAACCCATAGTACGCTTCGATAGCTATAGTACTTCCTGTGTACGAGGATGACCTTCCCGCCATTTCCAGAGCTATGATGAATATTGCTCTGGAATCTGGGAACTACAAATCTTGTTGCTGCCTTGACTGCATTTTGCTCCAGAAAAAAATAACTCCCACTACTAGGCATATTCCGTACAACCTCTGTCACATGGCCTTTGTCTCAGCAGTTTTCATCAGAATTTTTACATCAATCCTAATTTGCATTAAAAAAAGCCTTACTTTGTAATTGACTTACTGAGAAACTACATTATGTATAACGTTTAAGAAAATAGCTGTTGTACATAACCGATGGTTTCTTTGCTAAAAAGAAACGCTACGCTATAGTTAAGTGCTTAACAATTTTCAGTAACGATTCTTTTCTATCACGAAACACTTTCTCTGGATGTTTCAAACTTAGAAACACTTTCTTTGTACAAAGGACAAAATATGGACTTCATTATTTTGAGCTTCGTTTCAACTCTTGACTGATTGAAGAATACAACAGGAAAATGTTCGCAGTGAACATGTTTATTGATAAGATGAATAAATGTAAAGTTAGTTAGTTAGTTAGTTAGTTAATTTGGCTCAAAAGCAAATAGCAAGGCCATGTAGGGGGACATGGAGTTAAGTACAGGGTGGTGTTCATGTAAAGAGTTCAGGCCACTTGAGGTCTAGGGAGGCTTTGAACAAAGCGGTCGTCGGCATCTTCACCATCTCGTCTGGCAGCTTGTTCCACGGATCTGCAACCCGGACGGAGAAAGCTCCTCTCCTTCGATTGAGATGAAATCGTCGCAGGTAGAGCTTTTCGGAATGACCCCGCAGCCGACGAAACTAGTTAAGTCGCTAATCATGTTCAAAATACCTTCGTTTCCTAAATAACTCAACTATGAATAAATATTCTCTCTTTAAATGAATACGCTGAAATACTGATTAATGAAACTGAGCTTTTTGACACAAATACACACACTTGGGCACTCATGATATATACACAAATAAAACGTAATATACACATATGTAGAATTACAAGAGAAAAAATAAAGGATGCTCAAAATAACTTCTGTAGAAATAAATTTGTTCTAACAGTTACATTATCTCTTGTAATTCGGGCACTAAACATCCGACCATTATTGTTATTCCAGCTTCATTTTTGAAGATGACCAAGTACCTAACAATGAAGGATGCATTCCTAAAGGTAACTGGAAGTTCTTGACTGTTCCCCTAAAATTGCTGGCTTTGTGCTAATATTAGAATCATCATCATCATCGTTATCACCATCAGCAGTATGCGATGTGTTTAATACGTACAAGGCCCGAAATTTTGGGAAAGGGATAATCGATTATATCGACCCCAGTACATGACAAGTATCTTATTTTACCTCTTCTTGGTGAATGAAATTTGAATTCAGCTGGACTCAGGACTAAAATGTGCCGCCTATAAAATCGTTTGAAAATATGTGCAGGAATGTAAAAGGAAGGATAAGATATTTAGGATAGGATAAGATATTTTAATGCTCTGAATCGAAAGCTCATATAGCTATTATATTCATTCGTGTATCTCATGGAATACAACTTCTGTGTGTTTAAACACGTTATAAGTTTTAAAATCGATTAAGTGTTGTATCTAATACTAATATTTCGGATATATTCCCAGAACAAATATTATCACCAGAAACTGGATATATTTCCGTTTCAAATACCTTTTCAGATTATATAGAGTGAAACAATATGCTGAGTATCAAAATCCATCGCCATTTTCACTCTGCACACATGAAGTTTTAAATATCTACGTACATATAATCTGCAAATAACTGCTTACACAGTTGATATGTCAAGTATTGTAATCTATACGCAAACACTGCATAAGCCGACGACTATTTCAATGAAATATCAAGAAAACAATCCCAAATTTGACAGAAGTGGTGTTGTTGTTTAACCCAAGGAAACATCGAATGAGGAAACCTACAACCAAATCATTTCAGCCGTCATTATTTCGTCTTTACTTTCAAGCAGTGGATCTAAGTTTGATATACATTATCATTCAATTTTTGAAGACGATATAAAATCATTTTTTTTAATTTTCATACAGTTTGAACGACCATATTGTGTTTCATTGACTCAAGTTCCATTTTACTTGTAGCCGAGACATTTCTATTATAAATTGATCCGTACGTAGGTGCAACAAGGAAGGAACAACTCACTGATATAAAAAGTGGCAGCACAAGTTTATCAGTCAATCCCTTCTATTATATTTCTTGTTGGCACTATCATTCATTATAGGCACAGCAGGAGTGATGACTTGATAGAGTCATTTGAGCGTCGGGAAAAATGCCTTTATTCAGCTCTTTAAATCCAGAGTTCGAAACCTACAGATGTAAACTTTACCTTTTCCCTTTTCGACGACTATAAAATAAAGTACCCGTCAAATACTTGGGTATCTAATAAAACTATTTTTGCTGTACTTAAACAGAAAAAAAATAGACTCTGCAAAGTTTCAGTTTCGGAAACGCGAGACGGTGAATCAAAAACAGAATTACAAAAGAAGTGGTAGCAGTAATAGTAGTAATGACGATGGTGGTAGACACCATAGAAGAGTCAGCTCGGTTACCTTTACACAACTGAATGTATAGAATAGAGGCAGTAGAATGACGTTTCGCAAATTCATCGCATTATTTGAACTGCTAATGGGGGATATACTTAGAATTTGGGCCGCGTTTAAGAAATGACTGTTTTCATTCATTTTTTTTACATTTTAGACAGTCTATCGAAGGATATGGCCCTTAAATTATTCCTGATTACTATGTAGACATAGACATTCTATTGATAAATCTATGGTAGATACAAACTGTAAAAAATTATTTAGAGTTTACAAAATCATATTTTGCTGCGAAAAGTTTAATGTTAAATAATTATTTTGTAGCTCTACCATTTACTCACTAAATCATATATTCAGTTGGAGGTAGACTCAATATCATTGTGAGACATTTCTCTCTCTCTCTCTCTGTATATATATATATATATATATATATATATATAGACAGATAGATAGAGTGATAGCTAGCTAGATAGATACATAATTCAATAAATTAAGTCTGAAAAATATCTCTTACTTGAGTATCATATTTATTTAGTGTTAATATATTCTTTCTTTGCAATAGCTTACAGTTTGACATTGCATTCGCATAATCCGCTTGTGTCTGCCACTCGCTGTAAATGAGCAAACACGCCTCAGCTGAATTAATGTCGAACAGTATGACCCGTCTTGAGAATATTGCTTGAACTTGCTCCATATTTCATTATCGCTTACACTGAAAATGTTTGCACTATAGACTTCATAAATGTTATGATGTTTTCCTTGTACTTTAAACAAAATTGGTTATTCCTCTCGATGCTCTTTTCATGTTCTACTTAAAGAAAATCACCGAACTATATCTGTACTTGGGTGGTAAATTCAAGTGATCTTTCGATTCAGCACTGCCAATAGAATTTAAACTGTTGCAAACATTTGAACAAGGTTTTCTGTTTGAAGGACAGTTGGTATATTGATGCGTTGCTTTAGATTGTAGCAATCTCTGATACATGCGTTTCACTTTCAACTCTGATTCAACCAGAAGAAAAATTATTAAATTTAAATATAAAGTTAAAGAAACACTTCGGTCACGAATGAACATTAGATTGCTTCTACAGAGTTCTCTTCCGAGACACAGGTTCGATCAAGGTTGTTTGTGGAAGACCAGCAGTCACCTATGCATACCAGTCTACCCTCTTCACGCCACCGGCATGGTCCAAGAGAAAGGCAAACGCTGATACTGCTTGGTACCAGTGATGTCGCAACTCATTCTTACAGCTGTGTGAACTGGAGCAAAGTGAAATATAGTGTCTTGCTCAGGGACGCAGTTCACAGACTGAACTCACAACCACACGACTGTAAGCCCGATGCTCTAACCACTGAGCCATATGCCTTCACTAATCCTAATATATGATAAATATTTTATAGAATACTGTTCAGATTTACCGAGTTTGAATGTCACATTTACTGAATTAGAATGTCAAGTTTACTGAGAGTTATATTGAGAGCAAATAATACATTATAATTTTGTATACATCATTCTAAGTTTCTATCAATACAGGAGACAGTATTTGTGAGAACACGGGATAATATTATCAGCAAGATGGTTTGGATGAGAACAGTATAACTATGGTATAATAATTTAAACCATTGACATTCCAATCCAAGAATTCCCATATTCAAAAATATTTTAAAATGCAATGATATATAAAATTATATTTGAATTGTGTACATTTTTATGTTTTATCTATTTCGTTTACAGAATTTCCATTTTACATAATTTCTCTCTCACATTCAATCTCCTGACGTTTCTCTTTCAAATGTTCTCTCTCTTTTCTACACAAAGAGACACTTCAGATGGACGAAAGCATGACTCTTTAAATGCATTACTCAGAGAAGTTCTGTTCTGACATTATACGAAGCAATAATTGCATTCAACTTCAGTATTTCATAAAAATTTTATTTATTTCACGCACACACGCGAACAGAGGAGGAAGAGAGAGAGAGAGAGAGAGAGAGAGAGAGAGAGAGAGAGAAAGGGGGAGAAATAAGGTGATAAGTCAATATAGCCACACAAATACATATATGCTCCCACTCACACATCGAGGCATGCAAACACATTTATATATACATCCTTTCCTAATGGATTTACAAAGCTACCATTGGTTTCATGTGAAACATCGCAAATGCCAGGTATTGCACGTAAAAATGTTGGTGAGCCGTGTCCAAGTGTGGGTAAAGTTTATGTAGCATACAGACAGATTACCAGGGGTTTTTTTCTACGAAATAATTCATACTTGCGAGATTTTCGCATGAAACTAATGGTAGTATTGCTTATTCACAAATTAAAATTATATTTATTCACCAAATGCTGTGTTGAGTACTAATTCTCACTATTCACTGCTATCGTATGCATACATATATATATATATATATATGTACACATACACACACATAAATATATACATACACACACACAAACACACACTCATATATATATATATATATATATATATATACACACGAAAAATGTATTGTTTTACAGATTTTAGTCTATGGGTTGCTTTCATACTAATGGCTATCTATGATGATTTTAAATCATTCTATTGACACCTCCACATAGTTTGATACTAATTTTGTCGATCAGTATTTAACGAATGATTGAATTACCTTATATTCGAGTAACCTCCCCTTTGAATCATAAATGCCACCATATTTACACTGGTATGAACAAATACAGTGGTACTCTTATGCGGTCGTTCGATAATGTGGTAACCGCCATATTTCCATTGAGTCCCACTTAGTTAAACAAGCGGTTATATAAGAATGCATTAAATAACATTGTAATAGATACATGATGTCTGAATAAACTACTGGAGAACCATGGATGGGAAACTGTTGACCAAACGTGTAACTAATCAGAATTAACATAGGTTGAATATCATACACACACGCATGGAAGATATCCTATACGCATGCATGATCAAAATTTATAAGAAAAGTAATACTAGAGACAACAGTGAAAGAATCTAATTATTATCTTTAACACCCAATAAAAAAATAAAATACGTGTGTGTGTGTGTGATTGATGTTTTTAGTTTAAGTCCTTCTTTAGAAAGTTACAAAAATAGAAAAAAAAGGACAGAAGGAGGAAGATGGATACTTGTGAGTCAAATGTGTGTGCATGAGTGTATGTGTATGTATGTGTGTGCATGTGTGTGCATGTGTGTATGTGTGTCTGTGTATATACATGCCTCCACACATATATACATTCATAGATGCATGCATACATACATACCTACATATCTTTATATATGCGTGTGTGTGTATGTGTGTGTGTGAGTGCGTGTATGTGTATGTAAGTGCGTGCGTTTGTGTGTTTGCTTCCATGCTAAAGTTCTCTATAAAAATTTAAGGTTAAATTGAAGAATTATTGAATATCTTTAATAGAGTACTTATTAACTTTTACAAGGAAAAATTGACAATAACTTTGATGTCTCATTTTGCTCAACTACATCAGAGAACCTGATGAAGGCGGGCAAACTGAAAGATCAAAGTCACTGTGATATTTTTCCTTGGAAGTGCCAATATATATATATATATGTATGTGTGTGTGTGTGTGTGTGTATATAATATATATATATATTCTGTAAATAATAATAATGGTATTTTTATATAAGCTTAAAGCTTATGGCGATGACCATATATATATATAATACCTACAAACAGGAATATACTATACACAAATATATGCATCTGGCAATTAGGACTTAATTTTTAATTCCCTAAATGTAAGAGTTAGATTTACTTAGTTTAAAATGCCATCACTATTATTATTATTATTATTATTATTGTTATTATCATTATTATTGTTGTTGTTATGGTTATTATAACTAAGTTGTAAGTATTCTTTTTCACCACATCACCTCCAAAACATATTGAGCATCTAAACCTTAATCTAATCATATATATGATATATACCATACAATTTAATTCTGTACTAGACTAAACTCAAACAAATTTAAAATCTCTGCCTATATAATTAAATTTATTCCATCAATTTCACCTTCCTGTAAGTAGTAAATTTAAGAACCTATCTATATCCCCAAACACTATTTTATAGGATCATAAATATGTCTCACCATAATATTTTTCTGATATAAACAAGGATATTATTTTCCTCGCAAACCGAATTTCATTTCATATATCGTATTTTAATCATGACGCCATTCAAATATAAGGTAAACATTGGAAAAAATAACCGGCGTTGCTCCTAAAGTAAGGTACGCCGATGAGGGCCAATTTATTGAATAAGAAACATCGTAATTGCTTAAATTTATTATTTCGAGCACGAAATACAAGATTAAATTTCATATTTATATACTCACAAATCCACATGCACACATACTTTTTTACTCTTTTACTCGTTTCAGTCATTTGACTGTGGCCATGCTCGAGCACCGCCTTTAGTCGAGCAAATCGACCCCAGGAATTATTCTTTGTAAGCATAGTAATCATTCTATCGGTCTCTTTTGCCGAACCGCTAAGTTACGGGGACGTAAACACACCAGCATCGGTTGTAAAGCGATGTTAGGGGGACAAACATAGGCACACAAACACACACATACATATATATATGCACATATACGACGGGCTTCTTTCAGTTTCCGTCTACCAAATCCACTCACAAGGCTTTGGTCGGCCCGAGGCTATAGTAGAATACACTTTCCCAAGGTGCCACGCAGTGGGACTGAACCCGGAACCCTGTTGTTTGTAAGCAAGCTACTTACCACACAGCCAGTTCTACGCCTACACACACTGATACATACTATCCGAGTATTTCTTTCTTTTACATTACATATATTTATATATGATTGTGGTGTTATCAGCTGATATTTTTACCTGTAATTTTGCTTTGTGTACTGTAATGTAATTTATTGCTAAGGCTCCTTATTGTAAATACAGTGTAAATGAACAAAAACAAGTATCATAGCTGTCTAACGGTTTGAGCCATGAACAATTGAACCTTTATAATTAGATTGAAATTTGTATATCATCTTGGTTTTCCGAAGAGTATTCCATGGCATGTGTGCTTGAAAACAACCATAATTATTGTTGAAAAATTTTGAAAACAACCATTAACTGTTCTTAAAGAATTTTCTTTTGGTTCCGCCATTTCCCCTATTAGGTGGCGGGATGAGGAATACGTCACTCACCTTTTTATTTGAAAGTGAGTATGGAAAATAGCCAACTACTATTTTGCAGTAAGTAAGATTCTTTGCCTAATATTGATTTATTTATTACTTTCATCTATTTATATATTTATCTGTTGTTACTTTTTGTTATCATCAAAACGATCTAATCGAAGCCGTATAGTTCTCTACCAAGAAATTATGCCTTTTTTTTTTGTTGTTTTTGTTTCATCCAGTTTATCCGTAATCACTTGTTTATTTTTTGCTTATATTCATTTATTTTATGTGGCATTTCTTTCATTAGAACTTCGAAACACTCAAACTGACTCTCTACCTTTATTTTTTTAGCTGATTATTTTATCCGCTCTTATTTCTGATTTTGTTGTTGTTATAATTATTACTATTACTAAGTTTAAGAGTTGGCAGTTATATCGAAAACTCGCCGAGATCAATGTTACAAACGCAGTTTTATTATCCTGTTGTTTTTCTTTTATTTCATAATGTTATTCCAGTTATTTTTATTTGCAGTCGCTCTCGTTGTTGTGGCTTACACTGTTTTTGTTGCTAATACGATTATTCTTATTAATGACACACACACACACACACACACACACACACAAAAAAAGCGTATCCACACTCTCTCGCACATATATATGTACTAATATACACAGACAAGTAGACTGAATCGTATACTGGAATAGAATGTTCATATTGCAACTGGAGTTTTCACGTCAGCGCGATGTTCTGATGGTTTTTAGAAACACACACATGTATGTATGTATGTATGTATGTATGTATGTATGTATTTATTTATGTATGTATGTATTTATGTATGTAAGTTTTCTATATTTAATTATTCAAATTCTTCCTTTGAAGAAAGAGCTGGTTTCCAATAAAGATATAACGCTCCATCATTGAGATGTAGGTAACGAAAATAATATTACATTCTAAACCTGCAGAAAGTTTTGCATAGTTTTATTGTTCCGCTTACAACATGTATTTGTAATAATCAAGTCAGTCGATTTCTTTTTCTGAAAATCCAAGCTTATCCAGATTGACAAGCATTTACTTATGAAACCAAGTACATGTATTATTGTTGGCATAAATATGAATCTATAATCTCGATAGAGAAGCTGGAGGTTTCGAAGCAGTTCCGCAGTTATCCCCTTTCTCGTTGCTTTCCAAAGAGATAATCACATCAGCAGGACAGCTGTCTTCCATAACAGGCCATACTTTTTCTTGCCTGTCTCAAACGACAATATCCGGTCTGTTATGTTTACACGTGACAGATGTTTTGATGGGAATGTTTCAACAGCATTCGTTGTGTTGATATTTGTGTATGTAACAACAGGGTTATTTTATACTTATTCCAGGACATTCATTGCATGCATATACACAGGAATATATACATAGAAATATATCTATGCTCTTCCAAGTTAACACACACACACACACACACACACACACACACACACACACACACACACACACACACACACACACACACACACACAATATTCAGTATTCACAATTGTGTACGTTTTAATTGTATTTCCATTTTCAATTACGGTTGACCTCACGTTGCCTCCGATGTTTCAGCATTGATTTATTTTTTCTCAACAGAGTTTAAATAACGAATTTTAATCTAATTCCTGTAATATTTAGAAATTTTCAATATTTTTCCTTTAAAAGTCCAGTAGAGTCAGTCCCTATCAGTAATTAAATGCAAAAAGGAGAGCTTAGTCATTCTTTATTGGTCCTATATAGGTTATTAAGTCGGCGAGCTGGCAGAATCGTTAGCACGTCGGGCGAAATGCTCAGCGGTATTTTGTCTGCCGCTACGTTCTGAGTTCACATTCCGCCGAGGTCGACTTTGCCTTTCATCCTTTCGGGGTCGATTAAATAAGTACCAGTTACGCACTGGGGTCGATCTAATCGGCTCAATCCGTTTGTCTGTCCTTGTTTGTCCCCTCTATGTTTAGCACTTTGTGGGTAGTAAAGAAATAGGTATTTTGTCTGCCGCTACGTTCTGAGTTCACATTCCGCCGAGGTCGACTTTGCCTTTCATCCTTTGGGGGTCGATTAAATAAGTACAAGTTACGCACTGGGGTTAATATAATCGACTTAATCCGTTTGTCTGTCCTTGTTTGTCCTCTCTATGCTTAGCCCCTTGTGGGTAGTAAAGAAATAGGTATTTCGTCTGTCAAGGGCGGCGAGCTGGCAGAAACGTTAGCACGCCGGACGAAATGCTTAGCAGTATTTCGTCTGCCGTTACGCTCTGAGTTCAAATTCCACCGAGGTCGACTTTGCCTTTCATCCTTTCGGGGTCGATTAAATAAGTACCAGTTACGCACTGGGGTCGATGTAACCGACTTAATCCCTTTGTTAGTCCTCTCTGTGTTTAACCCATTGCGGGCAATAAAGAAATATATATATAGGTTATTGAGACGTCGTGTCTAGAATTTATCTTCGGTAATTCCTATATACCAACTTATGTTACATGAACTAGCTCGAAGTCAGTCATCGTTTTTACACGAGCAGCAATTTCTGATGTACTTGCGAATCAGTGTGATTAACTCAGTTCAAAGACTGGCGTGATTAACATATGCTCCTATATTTGCTTGCGAGTAATGCCGAGCTTGTAAGTTAAGAAACATTCTGTCTTTTATTTGACGTTATATTGAGAGAGAATGCAACAAATCAGATTATATCTTCCCCTTGTTTAAAGATTTCAAGAATTAAATATATTGTAAGCTACATGTTTAAAACACAAGCCTTTAGCACGTTACAATAAGGGATTGCCTTGTCAAAAATGTATATATTCACGGACAGTTTAAGTATTTTACAACTTCTATTCTTAATAAGATTATGGGTAGGTGCGCTTCTCATGTGGTTTATTATAGTGTTTGTATAGGTTATGGCTAATATTTAGCGTGACGTCTAAAATTTAACTATGATAGGTTAGTCGCTATAGAGACTTTTAGCCTTAACGTATTATATACTATCTTCCATGGTTTTTTAGTGTGTCCATTACATGTGAAGGCGCATGGCTTAGTGGTTAGAGCGTCGAGCTTACGATCGTGAGGTTGTGAGTTCGAATCGCAGATCGGGCTGCGTGTTGTGTTCTTGAGCAAGACACTTTATTTCACGTTGCTCCAGTTCGCTCAGCTGTAGAAATGAGTTGCGATGTCACAGGTGCCAAGCTGTATCGGCCTTTGCCTTTCCCTTGGATAACACTGGTGGCGTAGAGAGGGGAGGCTGTTATGCATGGGGTGCCAGAAACGCTTATGGGATAATTCAGTCAAAACCACATCGATCCTAGGACTTAGTGGTACTTATTTTATCGACCCGGTGGGATGAAAGAAAAGGTTGTTTGCGCTGTCGCTTAAACCCAGAACGTAAAAAAACCCCCAAAATATACCGCAAAATATTTTTCCGACTCTGTAAGAATAGTTTCAATCCAAGCGTATTTACTTATAAATTTACCACCTGATTTTATGGTATTAATAATTTTGATTTGATTCACAATCTCCACAATTGCTGCTCAACAATATAAGACAAGTCACTATACTATAACATCACCATTTGTCAGTAAAAGATATAACATAATTCACACAGCACATACAATACACCATAACTACTTCTCAAAGAATAACGTGAACACACACCACATTGTACACAACAAACAAAACACTAAGATAACAGAAAGCAACAAATAAAACCATGCTACATTGCAAACTGACATAAGATAAAAATACAAATTTATATTCTAAAAAGAAAAGACTACACACACTTCAGAAATATAGGATTCATATGGTGCTACAGCAAAATCTCGCATAAAACTGTTAAAACAAGATAAATAATATATTACAATGATGATAACGGAATGATGATATTCAAACTGGACACAAATTTTTAATTGCATCAAAGCGAACTGATAACTAAGTACAAGGTCTCGGTTTAATTACACAGTGTGTAAATAATATGACCATATAGTGGCTTCTAATTGATAGGTAACGTTGATCAGCTCGTGCAGTTAAGGAAACGGAAGAAGGCTGGTTAAAAAAATCGATGTCATTAACAAATAAAAGTATAAATTCGTATAAAAGTATTGAAAAATTCTGAAGAAGGAAGCAGTTATCTTAAGAATATATAAGGGGAAATGTACATTGGAATACATAAAAATATAAGAATTCACTAGAGAAACACAAACACACACACACACACACACAAAGAATAAACTACGAAGAGCGCGTAAATTTAGTATGGTAACAGTGAATTAAAGTGTAAGAGAAAATGGAAGTTATAAGTAGTGAGTGATACAGGTGAGGCTGAAGAAATGTTAGAGTAAGAAAAGAAACCCAAAAGAGATGAAATTTGGAAAAGGAGAGTAAGAAAGGAGAGAAAGAGGAGTGTAAGAAAAACGCACACACACACATATATATAGGTTAAAGGTGTCGTGTCTATAAAAGAGAACAGCAGCAACCCAGGAAGTATGTATAGCATATATAACTAGCTACATGAATATCGTTAATGATATCATGTATCACGTGATAACTGTCATAATTTCATTTTGTATTCTCAGTGTAAGCGTAAAAAAAAAAATAATAAAAAGATCAATGGTAGTCGATTCTCTAAAGAGACTTTCGGTACAAGAAATGTTGTTAAGGAAAACTGGACTCACAAAATACAAAGAGATATGTAAATATATCTTCTACGTAAACTCTGCTGAAACCTTTATCCAAAATATACGCGACAGAACCAAAGCCTTGTGGCGAATTTGGAACACGGAAATTGTTCAAAATCCCATCGCATATTATATATATCTCTGAGTACACACACACACACACACACACACACACGCGCACAGAGAAAGAGCCTGTTTCTAACCTGTTTCAACAGCAACAACAGGGTATTTTTGTTTGTATATATGTATGTATATGCGCAAATTTGTTTTTTATTGCGTTTTATCTATGTATTCTCATGCATATAGTTGCATATCTATACATACTCATGTATGTTTAAATGATAACGTTCTGAGAAGTTTTACAGATATTTTTAGTTTCAGTGATGAACTGGATCTGTAGTTTTCAAATTAGCTTTCTTCTTTCTGATTTTGAGAGACCTAATTTCTCAAAATTGGCAGTGTGTTACATATCCCAGGGCCCCGGTAATTACAGGTATAAACCTGAACTTGCAATCTGGATAGAGTATCTGCAGATTTCTCAAAAGTTCAGTGTAGTTATTCTCATTTTCACTGATATTCAGCTTTATGTTAACATCTGCTGGGCAGCTAAATTGCACAACTTTACACAGTTTCTCTTCTCCATCCCAAATCATTATATCAGGCGTGTTATGCTTACACATTATTGAGGTTTTCACTGGGATATTCCACCAGTACTTTTTTATTATGACTGGCCATATATGTTTGTGTGTGTGTGCATTTGTGCATGTACGTATACATGCACATTTGTGAGTGTTCCTTTTGTAGACGTTGTGAACGCAGGAGGTTTATATCTATGTATTGTGAGAATATGGTACGTGTATTTTAAAAATCTTTTTGATTTTTTCTTCTTCTACCTATTAGAGTAACTTCTCTTTTATTCAACGGTTTTTCATAGCATCTGTAGCCATTAATAGGCGACGAGGATGTATCGTAGCTCTTCGCTCGGACATTCGAAACTGCGAGTACTATAATGACAACCTTTTACTTTTTGTTCTAAATTATAACATATAAATAATCCTCTATTTATCTAATATCGAGGTCCCATTCTGTTTTTGTTACCTTTTATTATTATTATTATTATTATTACTATTATTAGTATTATTCTTTTATTATATATGTATATATATATATATATATATAAATCACACTTACTTTTCTTTCTCTCAAGTACTATTTATATACATATACATGCATATCTAAATATATATTTCTATAATGCCTACACACACACATATATTTTCATATATATTTGTATATATAAGCATATATTACGTATATAAATGTGTGTATATGTATGTATAAAAGCATATATGCACACCTATGCCTGTGCATGTATAAACGTATACACTATTTGCATCGGTATATGCAAATATTGAAATAAATATCCGTTTGTTTCTCAGTTTTCAAAATTTATTTATGCAGTTGAGAATAAAGTTACGACGCTCCTATAAACATACGTTTATATCTAATTCATCGTACCACTAGGAGTTGAAGTATGAAGGAATCGGCATTTGAATGCATTCTTTGTTGTGTAAGATTGAATTTCTCAATTTTTACAGTGCTAATACTTATTAATATACAAAGCTTACGCCAGCATACTGTTCAGTATAAAGAGAAACGTTTCAGTGTAATATATGTACATTCGAATATCAAAATCTACTGCATACCACATATTCTATGGAAACTTATTAAAATGATATCTGAACGATTTCCAGATTCTGCAATATTAATGTTTCCCATGTTGCCTTAAGTCTTAGGAGTTGTTAAACCTAATATATTGCAGCACGGACTTGTTCGTTTTTCGTAAAAGAATATAAACATAGATATATCACTGAATTTATAGCAAGATTTTATTTAATATTTACGTACAAGCAGCCTGTATAGATATTGCCTATAATGTAATTACAAGGAATGTTAATAATACTCTATGACACCACATATGTATAAGCGATAAAACGCAGAACTAAGGATTAAAGCCCTTACACTTTATTTAGTTTGGCGTAGGTAGATTCTGGTTTAAAATCACGTCATGAATCCTTTTCTCTTCCCAAACCCTTTTATATATGTAGCAGTTAAATACTTAAAAGATTCAAGTGATTATATTCCGTCCAACAAATTTGTGATTTTGTGGCAATACTATTAACTGTTCTAAAGGCAGCGAGCTGGCATAATCGTGAGCACCGTATTTCGTCTGCCGTTACGTTCTGAGTTCAAATTCCGCCGACGTCGACTTTGCCTTTCATCCTTTCGGGGTCGATAAATTGAGTACCAGTTACGCACTGGAGTCGATGTTATCGACTTAATACCTCTGTCTGTCCTTGTTTGTCCCCTCTATGTTTAGCCGTTTGTTGGTAATAAAGAAATAAGAATCGTTAGCACGCTGGTTGAAATGCTTAACAGTATTTCTACTCGCCTCTGCGTTCTGAGTTCAAATTCCGCCGAGTCGACTTTGCCTTTCATCCTGAAGGGTCGATAAATTAAGTACCAGTGAAACACTGGGGTCGATATATTCGACTAGTCCCGTTTTCCCAAATTTCAGGCCGTGTGTCTAAAGTAGAAAGGATTATTATCTGTCTGAGGCGGCTAGCTGGCAGAATCGTGAGCAAGCCGGGCAAAATGTTAGCGGCATTAATTCCGTCTTCAATTTCCGCCAAGTTCAAATTCCGCCGAGGTCGACTTAGTCTTTAATCCTTTCGAATTCGATAAAATAAATACCAGTTGAACACCGGAAATCAATTTAACTCCACTCCCGCAATTGCTAGCCTTGTGCTAAAATTTGAAACTAATATTAACAGTTCTAGATCATCCAAGGGACTTTCAGCAAAGTAGCTCTTGATTAAACAAAGACTAACTGTAAGGAACCAGTTACTCTAATTCAAGTAAGCGCAAAGTACAAATAGCGAGATTTGTATTTGTAGAAATTTTTCGTGATACATTTTTTGATATTTTTCAATAATACCACCGTGCAACTTATGTCATTGAAGACTGGCAATTTAAATCACTGTAATTATAAACAAAATTAAATATATTATAGTTTTCAAACATTGTGCAAAATATGTAAAATACTTTCTTAAAATAATTTACTCAAAAGTAATTTAAAGAAATTTAAATGAGATTTACCTTTACGGTAATGCCAAGGTCTGGCGGTATCACTTGTCCATTCCTCAACCAACCGACGACTATGGGTAGTTCTCCGCTGCTGATCACACAGATTACTGTGACTCTTCGACCGGCTTGCGTTTGCTTTTGGAAACTAAATGGTGTTATTGTAGGTGGCTCTGTAATATATGGACACATAAATAAATGAATCATTACGTTTCACATGCATTCAGACAAAATATTTTATGATTTTTCGCTTCGTATTATTGAATAAATGCTTTTTCTGAAATGTTTAAAGCCTGAATTGAGCGGTAGGTACATTTCTAAATGTTAATAGTGTGTAGTAATTGTTAGAACTGTTGTGGAAAATCACTGTAGTACAAAGAGGTCTTAGAAATTTAACGGCAATACAAAATACGTTGATTCAATGAGACAATTTTCACCACATAGCACACATGAGTAGATCAGAGTTTAATAACATACATGTAGTCGATTCATATTGGATTTTATTTAGAAAAAGACGTTTTAAAGATAATAGAGCTGTGTAGCACATTCCTTACAAAACATAGTTTTTCTAGAATCTATAACTAAAATGTGGAGGCGCGTGGCTTAGTGGTTAGGGTGTCAGCATCATGATCGTAAGATTGTGGTTTCGATTCCTGGGCCGGACGACGCGTTGTGTTCTTGAGCAAAACACTTCATTTCACGTTGCTCCAGTCCACTCAGCTGGCAGAAATGAGTAACGCTGCGATGGACTGGCGTCCCGTCCAGCTGGGGAACACATACGCCACGGAAACCGGGAAACCGGGCTCATGAGCCTGGTTAGGCTTTAAAAAGGGCGTATTTATTAATTTTTTTTTATAACTAAAATGGTGTTGATTATGCTGAATATTCGTTTCTGTAAAAGAAAATAATTTGGGCTCCGTTTTGGGAAGAAATATATATATATATATTTTTTATGACAATGCATTGACAAGAGATTTGCGAAATGCGTTTGGCGCACGTGCATATCTTTCTGAAGGAAGTTAACCACGTATGAAATCTGAAAAGACTATAATTGGAAATTGTAGTTTTTTTTTTATTTATGAATTCACATAAATTTTATCAATACTAAGCAATAGTGGGTTGTTTTGTGGCCCTGGGCATTCAAATATATTATGATGGATTGAAATACAAACTAAAGAATTGCCCATGGGTAAATCGCTTTACTCATCTTATTGGAGTCAATTAACTGAGTTTGCCATTGCGACACAGTCTTGCAATGCTTTAAGAGTCGAACAAAATTACAAAATGCAACATAGACGCAGGAGTGGCTGTGTGGTAAGTAGCTTGCTAACCAACCACATGGTTCTGGGTTCAGTCCCACTGCGTGGCATGTTGGGCAAGTGTCTTCTACTATAGCCCCGGGCCGACCAATGCCTTGTGAGTGGATTTGGTAGACGGAAACTGAAAGAAGCCCGTCGTATATATGTATATATATATATATATATGTATGTGTGTGTGTGTTTGTGTGTCTGTGTTTGTCCCCCTAGCATTGCTTGACAACCGATGCTGGTGTGTTTACGTCCCCGTAACTTAGCGGTTCGGCAAAAGAGAACCGATAGAATAAGTACTGGGCTTACAAAGAATAAGTCCCGGGGTCGATTTGCTCGACTAAAGGTGGTGCTCCAGCATGGCCGCAGTCAAATGACTGAAACAAGTAAAAGAGTAAAAGAGAAAAAAGAGTATATTAATGGAAACTATTAATTTTTTACGAAAATAATATTGCAAGGTTGTTTCGTGTCCGTAATAATTTGTAAATAGAGATATTCAGTGACGGCAAAGAGTTAAAACACTTGGAAATAGATACCAGATGGGTACTCACTGCTCTAAGTAACTGCAGCATTGTGCTCTAATCCAATCTGTGGCTAAAACAGACCTTTCCAGGGAGAGATACTAGGGTAGTAAACTTAAAACTGCTGCTAAAAACAATGATAAAATAAGTTCTATTGAAGTATGCAAATATAATTTAGAAAATTATTTTACGGTCGTCATATATTATATTCCCTTGGATAAACCAAATCTATTATATTAAGGTGAGATTGAGTAATTTTTGGAGGATAAACAAATAAGGTGAGTATATATGTTACTTAAATTAAGATAAACTTATCTTCATATTATGCAGTAATCTTTGACGAGCGTCGAGGTTATAATGCAAATTTAGATGAATGCATGTATGTTTGTTCAATCGCATATTCCTGCTGTTAACGCTCAGAGAAGGATAGCTTAAACATGTTTTAACAAATTATTATTTCGAGCCAACAACAATAGAAGTTACTAAACGGTCGTTCGACCTGCTAAACTTGTAGTAAATTCTATGCAAGTCCATATTGAGAGACAATGGATATTATAGGCATGGAATTGCAGATAAAGACACGATAGTCAAGACTGGAGAGGTTATGATTAAAAGTTCACTAATTTAGAGATAACTTCAGGTTAAATAACAACTAAATCTATCAAACTATACAAATATATAATTTTATTGTACTTGCGGAGTGTGTGTGTTTGTGTGTGTGTGTGTGTGTGTGTGTGTGTATATGTGCAAGTGCATGTGGATTGTGCTATATTCTACAGCGTATCACCAAATAATTCTGACATACAATACTTATGAAAATATATTAAAGCAAAGAAATTCTTATCAGAATGAATACGGAATTATGAAAGCACATCCAATCAACGCGTGATGGAAACTTTTGTAGCCTTTATACACTGCAATGTTACTCTACTTATTGATTTTGTGTATAAAGTTTGTACATATTTTTAAGCCAAATAAAGAATAAAAAATATTGGACACAAGCATTGCTTGTGATCTTTAAACTGTAATATTTAATAGTAAGATGCAAATAAACTGCACGTTTTGTTAAGCGAAATTGAAAAAAAAAACAAGAAAGAAAAAAAAACTCTCCATACACAATATACCTAAAACATTATTAAAGCGGTATGAAGGTTTTACTAGCAAACCAAATATATAGTAATATAATAGTATGTTCGCAGCATATTTTATGACCTATATTGTGACTAACATTAACAATACCGATGACGATGACGACGACGACAACAACAACATCAATAATAATAATAATCTTTCCTACTATAGGCACAAAGCCGGAAATGTTTTGGGAAGGAGCTAGTCAATTACATCGCTCCCAGTGTTGAAATGGTCCTTATCTTGTCGACTCCGAAAGAATTAAAGGCAAAATCGATACTGGCGGCATTTGAACGCAGAACATAAAGCCATAAAAAATGCCGCTAAGCATTTGTCCGGCACGCTATCGGTTCTGCCAGCTTACTACCTTAATGATAGCAATGGTTTCAAATTTTGGCACAAGGTCAGCAATTTCATAGAAGACGGGGAGTCTATTGTGTCTATCCCGTTACTGAACCAGTACTTAGTTCATCGACTCCGAAACAATGAAAGAAAATGTAGACCTTAGCGGAATTTGAACTCAGAACGTGAAGACGAACGCTTAGCATTTCGTCCGGTGTGCTAATAATTCTGCCAGCACACCGCTAAATAATAATAATAATGATGATGATGATGATAATAATAATAATATTAGTAGTAATTTCAAATTTTTCCACAAGGGCAGCAACTTTGGGGTAGGGGATGAGTTATATCGACCCCAGTGCGTAACTGGTACTTATTTAATCGACCCCGAAAAGATGAAAGGTAAAGTCAACTTTGACTCAGAACGTAGTGACAGGCGAGCTGCAGCTAAGCATTTCGTCTGGTGTGCTAACGATTTTGCCAGCTTGCCGCTTAATAATACGATTTTTTGCACTTTATAATTATTATGATTATTATTAATATTATTATTATTATTATTATTATTATTATTATTATTAACTGGAACGGCTCATCTACTGAGACGAGCATTATCGCTGTGAAAACATCCAAGAATTTATTTCTTTATTAATTTTTAAATACATATTTTATCTGTGAATTTGCGTGTGTAATCTGGGAATGCATACACTGAGCTTCTCTGCCCTAGGTGTATGGAAAACACTCGGCGAAAAACGGAAGAAAATTTGAAGAAAGAAGGAAAAAACATAATCTTAATGATTATAATAAATGACAATTTCATGAAGAAAAGAGTGCTGAACATACTTGTAATGAAACTCTGATTTAGCGCTTTGACCATTGACTTTTAATTTTTGAAATTCATTTATCTTCTCATCTAACCTTTCTTTCTTTTATTTGACCTGCTTCCACCAGTTCTGCTTATTTATGTTTCCTAAGACCGTTAATCTTCTTTGACATCCACCTTTTCCAGCAAGACTGCTGCTGATCTTTTATGGTTCTTTGTACCCAACATGCCTTTAACTGCATTATTACCCGTCAATATCAATGTGTTGGTATCTTATCAATCACACGCTTCACTTTCATTTTAATATCTTTACACTCGCTTCTGTCTACTCTCCTCAAAGTAAATGCATACACTAATCCACCTTTACTTCAACTACGAGAGTTGCATTTTCCTAATGAACTACGATATTTGTATTCCACCAATTATCTGAAGAGCTATCACCATTCATCTGATTTTGACCTGTCGTTTCTTGTAACTTTTCGTTGATTTCACTCTGTATTTATTGAACGTCTGAGACGGAGAAGTATTTTCCTTTTCTGATACACAAATGCATGGCTTGCAAAGAATAAGAACGCTACAATAGAAATACAGTTGGCCTCCTACAATTCTTTCTACTGAAGGCACAAGGGCAGAAACATGGTTGGAGGAGGCTAGCTGATTATGTCAAACCCAGTGCTCAACTGGTATAGTTTGTCCGTCGATGCGACGAAGACTATCTAGTCATCCTGGGGTGGGAGTGGGCTTGATTTCTGGGGTGGGAGTGGGCTTGATTTCTGCCTTGTCCATGGTCTTCTGCAGCAGCGAACCTATTGGTCTCGCATGTGTTGGAACCTTTGTGGACAGCTGATAGCCACCCTTCTCTGTCTAGAGCAGACTACTCCCAAGTGTCATGGTCGATGTTGAAAGCTTTCAGTGTGTTCTTAAAGCGCTTCTTCTGGTTGCTTTGTGAGCGCTTTCCCTTTTCCAACTCGCCAAGAGCAATCTGTTTGGTAATCGATCGTCTGACATGCGAGCTACGTGCCCGGCCCAGCGAAGCTGAGACTGCATCAAGATGGTATGGATGCTGGGTAGGTTAGCACGTATTAGTACCTCGGTGTCCCGGATCCTGTCCTGCCACTTTATGCCTAGAAGTTTTCTGAGGCGTATTGTATGAAAGTGGTTCAGCTTCCTGGCATGACGCTGGTAGACCGTCCAGGACTCGTAGCCGTAAAGCAGCGTTGTGAGTATGTATTACTCAACTGGTATATATTACATCACTCTCGAAAGGGATGAAAGGTAAAGGCTACCTCAGTGGCAATTGAACTCATAATTCAAGGGCAGACGAAATGACGACGCTAGGCATTTTGCCTGGAATTCTAAAGATTCTAATGATTCTGCCAGCTCGCCACCTTCTGGTGTCCTCTATGGTAATAATGATTACTAGTATTGATTTCAATTTTTGGCGCAAGACCAGTATTTTCAGGGGAAGAGGTAGTCGATTACATCGATCCCAGTGATCAACTGGTACTTATTTTATCGACCCCAAGACGATGAAAGGCAAAGTCGACCGTGACTGAGTTTGAACTCAGAACATAAAGATGGACGATATACAGCTAAGCATTTTACTCTGCATGCTAACGATTCTGTCAGCTTGATGACTTTTTAAAACTTACCTCGGCGGAATTTGAACTCAGAACGTAGCAACAGACGAAATACCTATTTCTTTACTACCCACAAGGAGCTAAACACAGAGGAGACAAACAAGGACAGACAAAGGGATTAAGTCGATTACAGTGCGTAACTGGTTCTTATTTAATCGATCCCGAAAGGATGAAAGGCAAAGTCGACCTCGGCAGAATTTGAACTCAGAACGTAGCAACAGACGAAATACCGCTAAGCATTTCGCCCGGCGTGCTAACCATTCTCCTAGCCTGCTACCTTTTTAAAATTGACTTCGGTGTTAATTGAACTCAGAACGGAAAGGGCCGGAAGAAAAGCTGCTAACCATTTTTTTTCCGGCGTGCTAATGATTCAGCCAGCTCGTCGGCTCCAGGTGTCCTTTAATAATACGAATGGTAATGATTTCTATTATTGGCATGAGGTTACAAGTTTGTTATAAACAATGCTTGATATTTATTATATTGAACTGGAAATTGAATTCAGAATAATTATATTCATCATATAAAATCTATTGTTCTTCCAAATTGGCAATTAACTATTTTCATATAGTTATAGTCCACCATTAATTATATAAACATTGATAAATTGCCAGGGCATGTTAAATAATACATAATTTAAAATAGTAATTATTTCAGACCTTTTTATATTTTAAGTCGATGAGAAACACACTACATTTAGCTTTCCTTATCCTGCTACCAAAGCTATTCCGAAATAATGTAGATGCTACCTAAACATAAAGAAACGTGGGGGACTGTGCAAACGCTTATTATGCTAGAATAAGCTTTTAAGTTAGAGTTACCAACGGTGGTGCTTGAGTGAAATTTGTTAAGTGGTGACTGTATATTTGCGTGTATATATATATACAGGGTTATTCAAAAAGAATGAACCGGTTTCATTACGTAATATTCGGTTGTCCGGAAAGTTTGTGCCGATTTATAGTAGCTTACATTTCGACTTATTTTAGAACCGCATTGAGTCCATAAAATAGGATTTGACTACACCTCCATTTAGAGTACAGTTTAAGCTATCTTTTCGTGGAAGAAGCTTTATGTTCCTATAACCTGTGTTAATTCTGTAACCCTTTAAAATGGAAGATAAGAAAGTTCATTTTCGGCACTTGATACTTTGGGAACCAGACAAAAATTGATATAGCTCGGCTGGGATGTGTTACCCCACCCACCATATTCACCAGATATTGCTCCTTCGGATTTCCACTTATTCAGGTCTCTGCAGAATAGTCTTAACGGTAAAATTTCAATTCCTTGGATGACGTTAAAATATACCTTGATGAATTCTTTGCCACGAAACCACCTTAATTCTGGGAAGAGGATATTTTCAAGTTAAAGGAAAGCTGGAGACGCATTGTACAACAAAATGGTTCATATTTGGTTGATCAAAAATTTAACGGCAAGTATTTATTGACCTTTTTCTTTCCTTTAAAAATCGGCACGAACTTTCCGGATATTTTAATAAGAAAAAGCAATAGAAAACCCCAGCACAGACACAAGTATTTACTCACAATCACCTTTTATTTTCTGTCTTACAAGTGTTCAATGTGGCCACCATCTGCAGCATGGGCAACATCAATGCGATAAGAGAATCCCTTCTAGACGCGTATCAGCATATTACGAGCCACTGAGTTGATCGCTGTTGTGAGTTTCTTTCTTGTGGGGATATGTAAAGGATCGCGTTTATGTTCCACCGCTACTCACTAACCTCGATGATCTTAGACATCGAATAACGACGGCAATGAACTCAGTGGATCGTGATATGTTGATTCGCGTCTGGGAGGAATTTTCTTATCGCATTGACGTTGCCCGTGCTGCAGGTGCTGGCCACATTGAACACTTGTAAAGCAGGAAAAATAAGTTGATTGTGAGTAAATACTTGTGACTTAGCTGGAGTTTCTATTGCTTTTCCTTATTAAAATATTGCGTAATGAAATCGGTTCGTTCTTTTTGAATAACCATGTGTGTGTATATATATATATATATATATATATATATATATATATACACACATCTAATATAGGATAAAATTTTTCGAAAATAATTTATCAATGGCCAGCATATTAAAAAATACCTTTAAAGGTTAAATTTATAAACAACTTATAAACAAGGGTAAAGGAAAAAAATTACAAACAAGGGTAAAGGAAAAAAATTCCAATACCAAATATGCCGAAACTAGACACGTCGTCCATAACCATATAATTCATCACTATAAGCACGTATCTCGAAGAAAGCCGACAGAAGTTTCTAAAAAATTCCGTTATTATCATATCGGACCCGATTTCAGAGTTAATTCATAAGAACCTTCTCTTCGTCAGTGATAAATGCGGCAAAGAAATAAATAAAATACTTACTTATACCCATGGAAAACCATAGTGATGAATTATATGGTTATGGACGACGTGTCTAGTTTCGGCATATTTGGTATTAGAAATGTTTTTCTTGTACCCTTGTTTATAAGGTATATATATATATATATATATATATATATATATATATATATCTATTATATATATATATGTGTGTGTGTGTGTGTGTGTGTGTGTGTGTAGCAAAGAGAAAATAACAGACGATGGATAAATGTCAGTTCATATCAGCTGTTTTTTACGCATCCTTTTATTTGATGAGTGAGTAGATTACACCATAGTAAAGAAATCGTATTCCTCAGAAGTTGCTATGAATGTGAATGAAAATCTAAATCAGATTATTTCAGTTTCAATATGGTATCGGGAAATCCAGAAATACAAA
The DNA here is from genome assembly GCF_006345805.1 of Octopus sinensis. Taxonomy (NCBI): domain Eukaryota; kingdom Metazoa; phylum Mollusca; class Cephalopoda; order Octopoda; family Octopodidae; genus Octopus; species Octopus sinensis. The sequence goes on along the minus strand of NC_043001.1, from coordinate 33,179,419 downwards.
GCAGAAGCTACTCACCTAGAATTCGAACCAACACATTTCTGCTCATTCCTTCTCCCTTTGAATTAGCCGCAGTACAGGTATAGTCACCATCATCGTAGGCGCTTTGTACATCTTCCACTGTTAAGGTTCCGTTTACCACCTTTTGCCGATGGTCTATTGGTAATGCCTGCGAGGCTATAAAAGTGAGAAGAATTTTGAAAGCATTGAAATATAATATTTGTATGTGAAATGTATGTATAATTGTGTATATAAACACACTTGCATCAATATACATTCACAGGCACATCACACACACTCACGTACAAACGCACAAACACGTACACACGCACACGTGTACATTTTCAGTAAAATTTATGAACGAATTATAGCATAGATTCAAGAGGTAGAATAGGTTCGATATATATATATATATATATATATATATATATATATATATATATATATGCATATGATACATACACGATATACATATATGTATATATATATATATGTTTTTACGTATGCTTATATAGATACATATATATGTATATATATATATATATATGTTTTTACGTATGCTTATATAGATACATATATATGTATATATATATATATATGTTTTTACGTATGCTTATATAGATACATATATATGTATATATATATATATATATATATATGTATATATTGGTAAAACGGTAAGATAACAAAAGAAAGAAAGAAAGAGACCTCAATATTATGTAAATAGAGGAAATTTATCTATACAATAATATGTTACATTACTCGATAGTCAAGATAAAACTCTGAGTTTCAGATGCCGAAGTGGGAATCCACGACATCTCTTCGGTTATCTGGCTATTTGAAAATAGCCAGATAACCGAAGAGATGTCGTGGATTCCCACTTCGGCATCTGAAACTCAGAGTTTTATCTTGACTATCGAGTAATGTAACATATTATTATATAGATATATATGTATATATATATTATAGTGAAAAGGCTGAAATGCACTTCAAAGTGGGACACTTCAATTGGTGAAGGTGATATTAAGGTCAAGGTTTCATATATGTATTAAACTGGATGCAGACACACACGTACAATATACATATACATATATATGTGTGTGTATACATCTATATATATATATATATATATATATATGTATGTATATATATACTTTGATACTTTGATACTTTGATAGGTTTCGGCCATTATTGGCCCAGGCCATGTCTAACTTAATAGCACCACCTGGTGAAGTCTTTCAAGTCAGAATTTGGGCACTATGGCCCACTCAAGTAGAGAGTTATTGTTTACAGAGACATATCCAGGTGTAGGGGGTTTATCCGGATTTCTTGAAGGAATCTGTCCAAAGACTTCTTGAACCCTATAGGTCAGTTTCTGTTTTAATGTGTTTTGGTGTAATGTTAAAGAGAGCGGGGCCAATTGAGGTGAAATAATTGTGCCGTATTGTTGTTATGAGATGAGAGTGCGATTTTTGTTTTGGGCGGATGGCACGGGGCCCAAGCCTTGGATGTACCTTAAAGGTGATGCCAACATCATTTGGGCAATGCTGATGGAATATTTTCCACATCATGCAGATGATGTAGCGCTCACGACGACGTTGGAGAGAATAGAGTTTTAGCTTTTCTAGCCGACCCCAATAGTCGAGGCCTGTCATGCCATCTATCTTTTTTGTGATTGCCCTTTGAGGTGCTTCAACTTTTATGAACCTTGTATTGTGTGGGGAGACCACAGTGGACAACAGTATTCAAGGTGGGGTCGGGCAAAAGTGGAGAAGAGAAGGATAATGGTGTGGATATCTCTCGACTGGAAAGTTCTGAGAATCCAGGAACACATTCTGCGGGCCATGTCAACTTTGGTGTTTATATTAGTGGCCCAGCTTACGTTGTTGTCCACAATTACTCCCAAGTCTCTGATGTTGTTGGACGCCGCGAGAGTTTCACCTGAAGGAAGGGAGTATGGGAGTTTCAGGGCATCCTCTTTTCCAAAGTGGATTAGCTCAAATTTATCCTCGTTCAGCAGCATATTGTTTTTTTCTGCCCATTGGATACAGCCAGTAGATCTGACTGAGGCATGTCCGGTCACTCGCCTCATTTATGACCTTCTGTAGCTTGGAGTCATCTGCAAAGATTTTTATGTTGCTGTGCTTGATGATGTCATTAATGTCATTAATGTAATGATGAAAAGAAGTGGGCCTAGCACAGTGCCTTGCGGAACGCCACTACTGACTTTGGCTGGGCTTGATTTTACCCCTTCAACTACAACATGTTGAGATCTGTCTGTCAGGAAACACTCAATCCATTTCAGTAACTTTCCAGAGAACCAATGTTGGATAGTTTTTTCAATAGGATCTTGTGATCGACCCTGTCGAAGGCCTTACTGAAATCAAGGTAGATGACATCGGTGTTGGAGCCCCTCCCAAAGCTCTCAAAATGTCCTCAAGTGATGCAGGAGCTGCGTTAGGCAGTCCCTTCCATTACGGAACCCATGTTGGTTGGAGATCAGCCGTCTGTGCTTTCCAGAAATTGGGTTATTCGAGATCTCACCACCCTCTCAAATACCTTGATGATATGAGAGGTGAGTGAGATCGGGCGGTAATTCACTGCAAGGGACTTGTTTCCCTTTTTGAAAACTGGGACAACAGACTGGGACAGAAGGTTTTTTGGAATATAGCCAGCATCCAGTGAGTTTCTCCACAGATTAGCAAGGGGAGATGCAAGTTGGTGTCGACACACCTTCAGGACACAAGCAGGGAATCTATCGGGGCCTACTGCTGAATTGTGTTTTATTTCGTTTATCGCCGCTAAGACATCAGGGGCACTAAACGTTATGTCCGATATAGTGTGTTGGGGGTGACATCACTGATACAGCCCAGATCGGCCATATCAGGATTGCTGAAAACAGAGCAGTATTGTTTCTGCAGTATCTCGGCCATGGATTTGGCATTATCTTGGAGAGTGCCAGTTTCGTCAATTAGAGGGCCTACAGTGGAGACAGTGACCCTGCGTTTCCTCGCAAATGAAAGAACACTTTGGGGTTGAGTTTGATTTTTTCAATGGCCCACTTCTCCTCAGCTGATCTTTGGTTATGATGAGGGTCTTCATGCATTGTTGGAGGTTATATTTTTTGGATTCAAGCAGTATGTATTATATATATATATATATTATATAGGATATATATATATAGTATATATATGTATGTATATATATATATTATTTGTATATATATATATATAGTATGTAGTATATATATTATATATATGTATGTATATATATATATATATAGATGTAGTATATATATATATATATATATATATGTATGTATATATATATATATATATGTATGTATATATATATATATGTATGTATATATATATATATATGTATGTATATAGTATTATATATATGTATGTATATATATATATATATATGTATGTATATATATATATATATATATGTATAATTATATATATATATATATATATATATATATCTATATATATTATATAATATATATATAATATGTATGTATATATATATATATATAATATGGATATATATATATATATAATGTATATATATATATATATATATGTATATATATATATATATATATATATATATAGATATATATTATTGTATATATATATATTATATATATATATATATATGTATGTATATATATATTATCTATATATATATATATGTATGTATATATATATATATATATAATATATATATATATGTATGTATATATATATATCTATATATATATATGTATGTATTATATATATATAATATATATATGTATGTATATATATGTATGTATATATATATGTATGTATATATAATATATATGTATGTATATAATATAATGTATGTATATATATGTATGTATATATATATATATATGTATATATATATATATATATGTAGGTATATATATATTATATTATATAATGTAAATTGGCGGAAATGTTGGTATATGTACCGTTAGCAAGAGTAATAACAATAACGAATAATTTCTGCGAAATATAGATCACAAATAACAGTTTAATGATCAGTACACTATAAATAATAGACTTGCTCTCAGATAAAGGCTTTTGCAAAAAAAAAAAAAAATCCCTCGCGGAAGAACTACTACATACACACACATAGATACGCATATATATATACATGTATGTATGTGTGTGTGTTTGTGTGTGTGCGTGCGTGTGAGTGTAGTGATTATTATACGATGGATTTTTGTCATTTTTGCAAAAAACTTTATCTGAGAGCAAGTCTATCATATATATGTATATACATTTATACTTTGTGTTTGTATATATGTATGTGTGTGTGTGTGTGTGTGTGTGTCTGTGTATGACAAATGATAAACTCTTGTGTTTTTATGTGTATCAAAAATACTGAAAAGTTCTCATTTCGTATTAAATACCTGATTCATTATGTCACAATCTGTCTCCCCCCCTCTCTCTCCCCTCTCTATATCGCTATATATATATATATATATATCATATATATATATATATAGATATATATATAATATATATATATATATATATATATATATAGATAGATAGATAGAGTAGATAGATAGATAGATAGATAGATGCATAATTATTTAAATTAAAATGGAAACGATCATTTTTTTTACATAATTAAGCATATCACATAATTATATGCGCTGTTTATTTGCAAAATTGCAATATGATATTAATGTATGCATAAAGTATGTAATTCTGCCATAGATGTCAACATTTATAAGTAACAATTATTTTACAGATTTATGTGTAATATAACGAAAAGGAACAAATTTTAATTACAATGTTGCAGGGAGGCCATCTATATTTTCTCTTCCTGAATGAATAAAAATCGTTTTGATATGAACTGCGCTTGATCAGTCAATGAAACGAGCATATAGAGCAAAAGTTAGTTTAAATATTTAAATACATGCTAGAAGAAGCAGCAACAAGATTCATAAAAAATATCAGACATAAGCAATGATCTTAAAAGTGATTCAGAAAATCATGATGATACACATGCCTCCCACGCACACTCATGAATCAATGTAATGTGCGTGTGCATAGTTTCGTATGTATATCTCTGTTCTGTGTGCATATGCATACGTACATACGCGGAAATGCTAATACAAGTGTGCGAGCGAGTATAATTTATATATGAATGTTTGTATTTATTTGTGTACATGAAGATTTGTATGCCTGTATATCCATATATATTTATATATATATATATATATGTATGTGTGCTTATGTGTGTATGTGTGTCCATACTTTTATTACTTTTATAATTTATTAATTAACACAATTATATTGACGTAATAGTTATTTTATATTTTTAACTGAATTATACAGAAGGAATAGTTATATTTACATTTTTATTCATTAGTGTTTTAATTTTTATCGATAATTCACTTGTTTGTTAATTCATCAATTTACATAAGAACAACGTTTCAATATTTATCTCTCTTTATTGTTTAGATACATATTCACCACTCACTTTGCCTTTTCTATTTTCAGTGGCCTGAAAGTCTTAACATCTTCAGACACGACATGAATGATACTTATGGAACAAAACTGGTAAAGGAGAGTAATTTTATTCCAGCAGTTTCTATTGAACAAGGTACCTAAGTAATTTATTGAGGATTAATCGACTAGTTAGCTTTTAAGTAAAAAATAACATTTTACTTGAAAAATTATAAGATAACGTTTATCTATCAGCAAAATGTATGAAGATTATTTTAATTATTTTAAATTTTCTCTTTGTTCTATTTCCTTGTACGGTCACTATTTCCGTGTATAGATGGTATTCCTTTGTGTAGTGACTACACACCTGTACCGTAACTATTTCCGTATGCAGTAACTAACTTTAAGGTGTTACTATTTACTTATGCAGTCAGCATGCAGCTTCATATATTATCCCGAGCTATAAGGCGGCGAGCTAGCAGAATCTTTAGCGATTCGGACATAATGCTGAGTGGCATTTCTTCCGGGTCTTTATGTTCCGGGTTCCAATTCCGCCGCGGTCGGCCTGGCCTTTTATCCTTTCAGGATCGATAAGATAGTAACCAGTTGATCATTGGCGTCGATGTAAACAATTTACTACCTCCCTTTAAATTATTCGTCTTGTAGCACAATTTACAACAATTATATCGAGTGGCAAGGGCACGCATGTTAGTGATTAGTGTTAGATTCGCGATCATGAAGTCGTGGTCTTGAATCGTGGACCGAGCGCTAGTTTGTGTCTTTGAGAAACGCACTTCACTTTACGTTGCTCCAGTCTAATCAATAGTAATGTATAGTAACAAGACACTGATGTTACCCTCCTTCCAGTGGCTACATCCTCGATATTGCTCCGGGGTCACCGGTGAAAAAGCCGAC
>NC_043001.1:33155527-33168027 GCF_006345805.1 Octopus sinensis | reverse complement strand
CTTCTGAATGACAATACAATTTTTTACACTGTGATGAACAATATAGTGTGCATAATATAACCTTCAAGCTAGTATAGTTTTGATTATTCATAATTTTCCAAGAAAGACTTCTAAGGATTAACACTCTTTAGATTTGCATTTCTGTCGAAGCATCTTATCTACTCCAATTCCTTACTGCGCACCACTGATCAAGACGTGAGCTTTTATAATCAAAGCATTTTACTCGCGAAGCCAAGATAAACTATCTATGAGGACTAGTATAGGATAAAGGAAAGTAAACGAGAACTGCATGAAAACTGTTTGGAAGACCTTAAGGCTACATATATACAATCACTTGGGATTTTTTAAATAAGGAATTGTACCAGAAGCCATAAATTGTTTCGACGTGCCAGTCTACGCAGAAGATTTGATGGAATCAATACAGTCTCACTGTAAGTGTTTATCCATTGAACAGGCCCATAATTTGGCACAGAAACACCTCTAAAATGAGTCCGAAGACCCTAATGCAGAGCCAGTACCATCAGAAATAATTTTCCCTATTAATTTTCTGTAAGATTATCTTGGGATAATTTATGGCGAAAGGCCCTGGCTGTGAGTGCAGTATCAAAGCTGTTGTTGGTATCTTTTTTGTCTCGGGAGACAATGGAGTTGCGCATAAAATAATCTAGTCCAGCTTTTACATTTCATGTCTTAATACATCTCCTGCTGTGGCTGTGTAGTCCTATCCTGGACAAACAGGATCTAAAGCAAAGTATCAAAGTAAAAGAAGGTATATTGACATGATATCTCAAGAAAATGATAACAACTTTCGAGGAGTGCTTCGAAAAGCAGTGAAGGTACAAGAAAGTAGCGTATTATGGACAATCCTTCCTAGATATAACCTCTACTTTCATATTTCCCACGCTACATTTCAAAAGAATTCATGGTAAACAGATTTTTGTATGCCAGATTGAAATTGATTAATTTAATCTCTTTCATAATTTTATAACATTAATTTAAACTGATTTATAAATTTTATTACAATAATTTAACCTGTTCAATAATTTTACAGCATTCAGCCTGTTTCATAATTTTATAACATTAATTTGACGTGTTTCATAATTTCATAACATTAGATCTTAATTGTACTTGATTTCTGATTTTATCATTAATTTAGATCACAATATAGAACATCATATTGTGTGATGCTGTCGTAAGTTTTCCGGTGGTTGGAGAAATGCAGAGAGTCTCTGGAATTTGTGCAGTTTAACGCATTCATTTGTACTCATATCCCTACTAAAGCAAGTATGTTTTCAGTGTTATAATGAAAACCCACGCTGTTATTTAAAATAGCGCTACAATTTAGAAGGTATGTTTATAAATACATATTAACACACACACACACACACGTTTGTATGAGATACATATATATATGCATATATAATACATACATATCTGTATATCTATATCTATTTATACGTGTGTATGTGTGTATGTATATATCTATTATATAAAATCTGTTCTGTCTGTCTGTGTGTGTGTCTTCTAGGATCTCGGGCATCCTCCATCGGATTGCGCTCAAATTTGATCTGTAGATACCGACGGTATCACGGTGTGTATAAGTCTTGAAAAAATTACAAAAATCGATTCCAGGTGAGAATGCGATCGATAAGGCCGTGGGAACGTACATTTGTACGCGCAAGTACATCAGCTGTTACGATCGATACTACACGTACGCGAGAAAAATGCACTTGCAGTTGGCACCAAAAAAGCCAGCTGGCTTGAAATAATGCCACAAAATGCAGTATATTTAAGAGACCAAAGAAGTAAGATGCAAAAGAGGTATTTTCTTCAAACTTGGCATGAAGGAAGGAAAGACTATTTGGTTTCTCAAGAAGTTTTTTTTTACCTTAACTTCGTTTAACAAAACCAAAACTTTCCTTTGATTTCAAGATGAAACGAAGTGTTTAACTTACGAACTCCTTTTATCGTATATTGTCCATCTTTTGTCATGTATACAAGCTGCATATTGGTGCAGTTTCTTCAGGGTCTTTGCTTGATATCCTTCGATTTGACCGTTTGAAGATTTACCTTTATCTACTCTGCGTTGTATGATGTAGTCGCAAACAATCTCATTTCAATTTTTCATTGGATAATCATTTATAGTCCATTATTTCCAAACGTTCTATTGTTTAAATGGTTATTATTCACCTATACTTCGCAAATGTAAATTTCCTTATGTGCAAGAATCTCAATGCTTATTCCCCTCTAAAATTCATTACATTACTCTTGGATGTGAAAATTCGGTAACATTCTTCTAAACATAGGACACATCTATTGGTTCCAGGTCTGTAGGATTGCACATGAGGAAATTCACATTTGCCAAGTATAAATGAACAACAATCACTTAAACAACAGGAGGTTTTGAAATAATGGACAATAAATGATTATCCAATAAAAACCTGAAATTAGAGTGTTCGCGTCTAACTTAATGGACGGCTCTACATCATACAACACCAATTAAGTAAAAGAATATCTTTAAACGGTCAAATCAAAGGATATCAATTAATGACTCTAAAGAAAAACTGCGCCAGTTTTATAGTAGGGTTGAAACATGTGTTGGTCTCTGTAAAGGTGTATATAAATTAAAGAATTAAATGTAATTCTATGCAACTTCGTTGTAATCCTTACTATTATTATTATTATTATTATTATTATTGTTATTATTATTGTTATTATTATTGATATCATATACTCCAGGAAAACTATATGATTAAGGAAATATATTCAGAAATATGCAACGGATTATACCTCTAATTTCTTATCTTATAAGAACTTTATTGGATTTATATGTTAACTGTTGAATAACCTATTCTGGGCACCTGAGAGCAAACTGGTAATCACTTTGGGTTAGTAACTTACTATCTACAAATATATATATATATATATACATGTGTGTGTGTGCGTGTGCACCTGTGGATGTATACATATTTGTACATATTTTAATACAGAGTGAGAGAGAAAGAAGATGTTGATATACGCAGTGAGAAGAATAAGAGAGATCGACACAAAAAGAGTAAATTAGATAGATAAGACGGATTAGCAGATAATACAAAATAGAAATGTAGAAACAAAACTCAAAGTGGATAATAAGGACATTTTTCATCCATTTTATGAATTTTTACGATGTTTGTTAGTTATACAACAAATGCCATTTTCAAACAAAAGAGAAAAAAGAAATAGTTTTTTTTGAGTCATAAAGAACAAGATATATATAACACACATATATATATAACATTTCAAAACATGATACACTTTTTCCGCCATGTTCCTGGTTTTATTTATTTAGACTGTTTCTTAAAATCTATATTTTGGAAGATTTCACTTTAGAGAATAAGCTGTTACATAAATCAATGTTATGCATGGTCACATTTGAAATTGTGTTAAAAGCTTTCACTTTTGTCTACAGTTAACAAATACATTTTAATGTAGTGTGTTTCAGAACTAACAAAACTAAACCTAATTTCGGATCGCTTTGTTGCCACAAAAAGCTCAATTGTTTATGTCCCCTATGGACCGTTTATCAATTACGTTGAGTTCCTATGTGGATCTGAGCTTACGGAGAATATCAACTTACAGAGGATGTAGGCATTTTTACAGAACCTATTCACGTAATGTTTCAAGCAAAATTACAATTGTCTATATATCCGAACGTTTATTCTGCTCTATTGGCAAATGACTAAGAACATTTGCCAATGGCTGTTTGCAGTGAAATATATAGGCAAGGAAGTGTCTATTGTAGTAATTTAGGGAAAAGAGTTCAAGTAGTTTTTCGTGTATATATATATATATATATATATATATATATATATATCGATAAAGGTTGTTCATCCTTTTATCAGGCTGCAGAGAAATGGCTAAAACTTGTCCTGATAGTAATTATACAATATGTTACCTATTTATTATATAATACATTCATACTGTGTGGACTACTATACCAGTTGACAGGCCACTGGTATTTATAGATTGTTAAACACTTTCGGTATGCAAATTAGGGACTCCTTCATAGAGTAACTGCTGCATTTATTGGCTGCGTGTTTCTCTGGAGACTGTCAGAATAATGTGGTTGCTTCTGATAAAGTTCGAAAATCGACCAAGGCTGCTCATCATTTTTTTTCAGTCTGCATATATATATATATATATATATATATATATATATAATATATATATATATATAGAGAGAGAGAGAGAGAGAGAGAGAGAGTCATAGCTCTCAGTATGAGTTTAATTCGTTCCATGACCGAGCTCGTCTTACGATTTATTCGTTTACATATCAATTTTCCCCATTGACATTAACTAAAATATAATTAATCTGTTCCATCACCACAAACCCACTCAAAAATTATTTTTTATAGGTATTAAAACAGAAAAGGTGTAGTTACAAGAAAATAACAATTATAAAAAAGAGAATGCAAAAGAAATATGTAAACTAGTTTTATTAACCGAATTATCTTAATGGTAGGACGATTTGTGTGCTCGTAAATCGGATTGCCGCTTGTACTTCAAGGCAAACATTCTCACGAGTCTCGGCTCGTACAGCAAATTACTCGTACCATGGTGAACTCATACTGTGATGTTCTACTGCATATATATATATTATATATATATATATATATATATATATATATATATATATATATAGAGAGAGAGAGAGAGAGAGAGAGAGAGAGAGTCATAGCTCTCAGTATGAGTTTAATTCGTTCCATGACCGAGCTCGTCTTACGATTTATTCGTTTACATATCAATTTTCCCCATTGACATTAACTAAAATATAATTAATCTGTTCCATCACCACAAACCCACTCAAAAATTATTTTTTATAGGTATTAAAACAGAAAAGGTGTAGTTACAAGAAAATAACAATTATAAAAAAGAGAATGCAAAAGAAATATGTAACTAGTTTTATTAACCGAATTATCTTAATGGTAGGACGATTTGTGTGCTCGTAAATCGGATTGCCGCTTGTACTTCAAGGCAAACATTCTCACGAGTCTCGGCTCGTACAGCAAATTACTCGTACCATGGTGAACTCATACTGTGATGTTCTACTGCATATATATATATATATATATATATATATATATATATAATGTATGCATTCTATATTATAGTTTATGTGTATTGTATTGTTAAATGAGGGAGTCTAGCAAAATGCACGAAGAGACAAATTAGAGAACGAAATAAAGTACATTTGTTGGATTAATTGCTTTATGAAATTGGTTTTTCTGCAGTTAAAATATTTTCAGTACATTTTTAAAAGTGTCCTATATTCTTCTGAATGCATAATTCGAGTGTTTGTTAGCATGCATCAAATTATAACGAAAATTACAAGACTTCAAAACAATTTCAAATGCTTTCAATACATTTCATAGTGACCAATAATAAAGAGCATACATGCCACGAGTCTATGTTTTTTCACAATATATATATATATATTGGAAAAAAACTTTCAGCAATACAGGTGAGAAATTAGGAAAAATATGTAAGGCGATACCAATACATGAAATGAAAAATAAAACGTATTATTTCGGGAAATATTTCCCTTTTCAAATGCAAGGATTAAAAGCTTTAATTTCTTTCTTCTATTTGAAATGAGAAACATTTCCTGGAAGGATGCAGGATCATTGAGCAACCTATTTAATGTCAGAAAATATCTTTTTTTCTTTTATAATATTTATTGGCATCACCTTTCATATTTCGCTTATTCTCTCAATTGCATTGCTGAAAAGTACTTTCAAACATTTTCAAACAATTCATCATTTTACACAAAGCAATGCTTCAACCAAATTACAATACTCATATATATATATAATACATATATATCAATGTTAACTAACTCTGTATTAGTTTCAAGTATGCATCAATAGTAAATACATACACATATATAAATAGCCATTTAGTCACATGACACCAAATCACCAATACTAAAACTTACCCCATGCCATTGCTTCTTTTTGGGTTATTTTCCCTAAAAATAACCAAATGAATATGCTGAACCTTTCTCTTCAATCATTCAGTTGACCTAAAACATCACACAATGCCAAAGAAATCATAAATCACACCAGTAATGAAAAGCTATCTACCATTGCGAACAATTGATTTCAAGTGTCAGACATATTTGTCTCGGCTTGAGTTTCTCCTCTTAAATCCAACGCTTCACTTACTAATGCAAGAGATTGCACTAGAATAGATATAAGTTAAATTGGGGGCCCAAAAGTAACAAATATATATATAAAAAAAACAATATTATCTTTTTTCAAAATTGGTCACGTAAATAGAACCATGAAAGAAAAATATTTCTTGAAAAAAGAATTCTCTGTTAAAAGGAAACACTTCTAGTTATTCAATCACTTGTGCAAGAGTGAATAACAGTTTTATTCTACTCTAGCGTACGTAGTATTTGAAAAATAACCGAAAATAGATCATAGAGATTCGAAGTGTAAAAACCAGTAATGCTTCAATGCTTTCTACAATTCAATCAGTTTTACTTAATACTACAAACGTAGGATTTTACAAGCGAATCTTTTTACAACTAACACTCACACGCTATGATAGGATATCAGGTGGTGAAAACAACACAATATATACAGAAACAAACTAACATATATAATATATATATATATATATATATATATATATATATATATATATATACAGAGAGAGAGAGAGGTGGGTGGGTGATGGAATCAAACCAAATACGAAGTTCTCCGATCGCTTGTCAGTGTAATGGAGACAAAAAAAAAACGCCTACCAACTGAATATTCACATCAAGTTTTATTCTTTTTTTAACGGCAAAATTAATAAAAGATAAACAAAAAATATAGTCCTGAATTTAAACGCATTGTTTTTGCTAAACACGTAATAATTAATGAAACAAGAGAGAAACTATGCAATACTTCTTTTGTTTGAAGGATATTTCCTTGTAAATCTGCCTTACAAGCTCATTCTTACTTTCATAAGTATAACCATATGTTTAACGCACTAATTTATATTTATATTACAGTGACCAAATATGAACGTTGATTTAACAGTTGGGTTCACTGACTATGTCAAAATATTTTCTCCAGCAACAAACCAAACAAAAGAGACACAGACCCTCGTTTTAGAGGTTAACAAAACAGTATCAGAAGCCAACTAAGGAATAAATATCTGTATCTAATCAATGAGTGTCAGAAGCCAGTGACATGGGAATATTTAGACCTGACCTGCTTAAAAAAGCAGCCAAATTTCCTTCAAATTACACCATACTATATATTTAAAGACTGAACACAATAGATAATTGAGTACTGGGATATCTTCAGTTTGAACGGCAGTTTTTTCTAGCGGTGACATATGAAATTGTCACCCATAATTATGACCCTAGAATCGATCTATTGCATTTCAATCTCTTTTAGAGTTAGGGTTAGTTAGGGTTAGGAGTGGGGGGGAGGGTATCTTTTTTTCTTCACAAATGTAAATAAACCCAATCTGTTTCTTAAACGGGGGACATATTCATACGGCACAGAATGCTTTATAACTCAACAGACGTCACTGATTGGTTGAAATTGCAGAAATTGAAGAAAAAAAACAACAAATATCTTACAAACTATAGAATTTTCTCAATAAAGCCATGAGAAAAAGATGTTTTATAGACACATTCTACCAGTATACGAAGTTTAAAATCTTTTAGTTACCTTGAAAGATCCCAGTACTGTAAATGAATGTTACATTAATCAAGGTTACACTAGACCTATATCTACTCAAACATTCCGTTATGAAGCTTAAATAATAACACCATCATCATACTGTTTTTAATCTATTACAGAGAAACAACAGAGTAACGCCGTTAATAGGATGGTGAGAGATGTGTCGGAGAGAAACAGGGGACGCTATGCTAAGAGAAGTTAAGCTAAGTTAGTATGGATATGAGTGTGAGTTAAGGCACTTGTAAACGTAGTAGGAGGAATGAAGGACAGGGAGAATGAACAGGTTGTAGGAAGTGATAATTGAAAAATTAGCAATTAGCGATGGGAAAACAAAAAGGCTAAGACGACAGAAATGAAAATCTGAAAAATGAAGAAAAATGTAGAAAAATGAGAAGATGACGAGAAGCTGAGACAGTTTAAACGGATGAGGTTTTAGGAGATTACATGAACAGTGAACTGAGGTTTTAATAGATTATATGAATAGTGAGCCAATACCTTTCTTTTAATCTATTCAGAATAATAGCATTGATTTCTTGAACAGAAACATTTTCACAAATTTGAGAGGGAGGGATTGGCAATTATATTCTTTTACCACTCTCAGAATGGTGGAAAAAAAAAACAAAAATAAAACTAAGATGGCTTTGGTTAGATTCGAAATCAGAATGCAAAGAGCTGGAATAAATACGAGAAAGCATTTTATCGGTACTGTTATGTATTTAAAAAATATACATATATCGTTATTGTTAATGGTTAGTTCAGATTGATTCTGATGAAGCTAACATGATCAAAGACTTTCTAAACGTGACAATATCGTATATGTTTGAGACACCTTGCATCTAGAATTCTCTCAGCTATGTCTAATGTGTCCTTCCTTTTTTTTTTTTTGAGACAACAGATTGTGTTCTCAGAAAGATTTAGTTGGTTTTCTAGCAGTTTAAGCGACCAAGTGTAAACATTTTTGATGACTCGATAGACATTTATTCGTTAGCACAGATGTCACACTTAGACATTTTACATATTTCATCTCTTTACTTGAAAAGCTAAATTGATCTGAAATCATAAATCTGGTACAGAAATATTTCTAGGTGTGAAATTACAAAGTCGATAGGATATTGTCCTTTCAGACGCTGCTTTACGAGTAATTGAATTTTGGGTTGTGAGAGCGTAGCTATTGGAGTGGACGGTGGCTTGGTTCCTAATTCAATTCCATGCAATTATAGCACGGCGTAAAAATTTGGACATGTTTTCTACAATAGCATTAGGTTCACCAAAACTTTATGAATAGAACTTTGGTGACTCAAAGCTGGTGTAATCCTATCTATCTATCTATCTATCTATCTATCTATCTATCTATCTATCTATCTATCTATCTACCTACCTACCTATCTATCTATGAGAGATACCGCCACGCTGGAAATAGCAGCCAAAACCTGACTTTTTAAATTATAATTTTAATAATAATTATTACATTTGAAGATTTTATTCCCATGCTGACCACTTGATAAGATTGATATTTAAATTAACGATCTTATCCTTATTTATTCATATGTTTATCGTTAACCACTACACACATTTTTTCTCTCCTTGTTTTTTGTGTCCCTTTCTGTAGAAGAGCGTAGGCTCGAAAAGTAAAAGACTATTTCTATTCCTGAGTCTTATATTTATATATCTGTTTGTTTTGTACACCACCTGTCTTCGTCTTTTGTGTAAACTCTCCCTATATATATATATATATATATATTATATATATATATATATATATTTCATTTTCATTTTATTTTCACTTTATATAGTTTCAGCTCACGAGGTGCGGCCATGTTGGGGCACCGCCATTCGGTGTTGCTACATGATTTTACTTCATGAATGCTTTTTAGCAATTGACATTTGGTACATGAGAGGCTTTGATGCAGCTACCCTCATCTGCACCTTCTGTTGTGAAGTTGGTTCATCTGCGGCACCTGACAGGAAGAGGTCCAGCTTTATTTTAAAGACATCTGCATCCACCTCATGCAGCTCTCTCAGGTCCTTCGGGAGGATAATGAAGAGCTGTGGACCTCTGAAGAACAGGCTATCACAGTATCTATATATATATATATATATATATAACGTACTCTATGAAGATATCTCACTACAATGTGTAATACATAGAGTTACATGAATTCACTTTGTCACAGTTACCGTGGAGATTGCATTGAATCAACGATTAACTGGTTGAAAACCTGTAACCAACGATACTATTGCTTGCTATGGTAGTATAAACTATAAAATAAAATCTACAATTACCTAATGTAACAGAGTTAATTGCCAGTTTGGGATTTGATTAGTTTACATATATTTTTTTCCTTAAAAAACCTCTCAGTAATCTACGAATGCGTAATTATAACTGATATTTTGCGTTACATGTATAGAAAGAAAGAGAACAACTTCAGGTTGAAAGTTGCAGATATATTTTATTTTTACCATTTTCTTTTCATTTTTTTTCTACTATTGCGTAGATCGGCTACATATTTATACGTTAATATTTCAGTTTCGTGTATGTTAGTGTATTATCTGTGTGTTGTGGCTACTCAGACGCGCATACCACACAGATGCAAGTAGACACGTTAACCATAAATGGTCGCTATCAATACACACACATACACACGCGCTCACACACACATATTGGAAGCATTCCGTCGATTACGACGACGAGGGTTCCGGTTGATCCGAATCAATGGAACAGCCTGCTTGTCAAATTAACGTGTAAGTGGCTGAGCACTCCACAGACACGTGTACCCTTAACGTAGTTCTCGGGGATATTCAGCGTGACACAGAGAGTGACAAGGCCGGCCCTTTGAAATACAGGTACAACAGAAACAGAAAATAAGAGTGAGAGAAAGTTGTGGTGAAAGAGTACAGCAGGGATCACCACCATCCCTGCCGGAGCCTCGTGGAGCTTTAGGTGTTTTCGCTCAATAAACACTCGGGAATCGAAACCGCGATCCTACGACCGCGAGTCCGCTGCCCTAACCACTGGGCCATTGCGCCTCCACACACACACACACACATAAACGATGATGCTGTGAGTGCTTGACATATGTGAGTGTATGATATGCATTGGCTAAACAGTAAATGATAAAGAGCGCAATAATACATGTAGCGTAGATAAGCACTCTGCGTCACTTCAGAAGCCACTCATCTGCCAGGAGATAAAGGAAAAAGAAATTTTCCCATGGTGCCACGCAGTGAGATTGAACCAGAAACCATGTGCTTGCGAAGCGAACTTGCTACAACAACCACGCGTATGTATGCATGTATGTATGTATCAAATCCGAATTATATTTGCGTAGGTAATTGTGTATAATATGTCTATATATCCAGATTTATCACCTTGATTATGCACGCGCTATTACACACCAGATATAAATACATGCATAAACACACACATACACACATGTTATTATATATATATATATATATATGTGTATAATCTTCATATACTTTCATTATGTTTAATCCTTTCCTAGTCTTCTAATATATTTATCTACAAATGCTAAATTACTTTCTTCCAATGTTGTTTGTCTGGGTTTTCATTTACATTATTATCAGAAAATAATGACATGTCTTTCAATCCAAACAAATTTAATTAAATAAGACGGATTCTGTTATAAACAGTGTATTATTTTCTATACATTTCCTTGCTTCTATAATATTTTATCTGATTCAGGGATATTAATTTAATTTCATTGTAAAGATGCTGTTTCTCACACAAAGAATTCCTGATAACAAACATATACCCACAGATAGGGATTTCGATTTGCTTCAGTTTTGTTGTGGTTGTTTATTCTGAGATCAAGTTTCTGATAGAGCTGACATTTAATCAAAGTATTTTTAGTAGTACTTACATATTTGTCTTGTATATCTAAGACTTCATTGTTTAATGTAACCGTCTGTAGTAAGGACTGTAGCGTGCAGTGTCCACAAAATTTGCTCGAGATATCTAGAAGCTCTCTACTTGAAACCCTAATACTGGAGGCTTATGATCAAAGACATTGTAGCTGTGAGCAATCCTTCTTTTCAGATTTAGTTTATCTAGAACAGTGGTTCTCAACCGGGATCCATATGGCCCTTTGGGGCTCATTGATTTTACTGCTAAAATTTACGTGAAATAAATTACTTATACTCCTACAATAAACAAAATATTTAAAAGGTTTTAATACAATTTTTA
Source organism: Octopus sinensis (assembly GCF_006345805.1). Classification (NCBI taxonomy): domain Eukaryota; kingdom Metazoa; phylum Mollusca; class Cephalopoda; order Octopoda; family Octopodidae; genus Octopus; species Octopus sinensis. Next base: position 33,156,096 of record NC_043001.1, on the reverse strand, counting down.
ATGATATTTATGAAAATACAGTAAGATCTTTTTCTATACATCGAATAGCTATGGGGGTCCAGTAGAGTAAAACAGAAATCAAAGGGTTCCATAGGCCAAAAATGGTTGAGAAACAATGATCTAGAACTTCCTGTTTTCTTTCCAAAATTCGTCTCCGTTCCTTTTATCACCCGTGTTATGTCTAACTACTAACTCTAGTCCTCCGCTGTGGTATGTGGACATTCTGAAATATCCTCCCTGGTTGTATCTTTCTTCTGGAAGCAAACTGAAGGAAAATTTGACTGCTATTCTTAGCAAGCTGAGTGGTTACAGAAATATTCTCCGTTTGTGGAAATTAATTTGAAATAAATGACCAAGGGCAAAGCAGTTTGAAATATTCGTAGCAGAAGGTTTTTCTCACAACGTGTATGTATTCATGGTAAGCTTTTGTCAATCATTATAAGTGAGATAAATAAATGTCATTGTTTAATATATTTTACCGGTTACACTTAAATGTATGTTTATTGATTCGCATTTGGTTTCATTCTCTTTAATCTGATCTTTGTGTTACAACGTTGTCAAAAGCATAC
>NC_043001.1:33135527-33148027 GCF_006345805.1 Octopus sinensis | reverse complement strand
TCATGGCACAACACAAATATTTTCTGCTATAGTCTGGGTCATCGAAACCTTGTGAATAGATTTGATTGACTGACACTGAAAGATGCCCATCCTATGTATACAGGAAATTGCACATTTGCAATCGAATTTATAACCATATTGGTTATTAGTAGCTTATCGTCGGATTTACGTGTGTGTGTGGTTCCTTAGTGATCAGAATGTTTTTAATTTTAGTATTTCTGTAACATATAATTTCTCTTAATTTACGGTTTGTATTATGCGCTATGTTTTACGACGTTTTCGTAATATGTTTATCTATTCTGTAATTAGGGTATATTTAATTCATATAATACAATTTATATGTCTACGCCAGTTTATCGGATATTTACAACAAGGGGTAACTGTGATGCATTACATTATATATTAAAAAACAAAACGAAATTTGGAAACATCGATCGTCTGCACATCTGTACTCTACATAATTACAAAGTAGACAATTGATGATGAAGTAATTCAATAAATAAATAGACAGCATACACAAGCTGGCTGATGACATAAATAGTAAGTCATAATTCAAATTCCGAGGTAATGTTTACACCAATTTCATTGTTATTGCCTATTATAAAGAGTTAGAGAAAGAAACACGCCAACATCACTGTAAACTGAAAGTGAAACTAAGAAGTCTAGAAATATTGACGAGGGATTCAGAACCTTTCTGTATCAATAAAAATGCAAGGAATTCGTATGAAATATGAAAAGTTAAACTTACAAAATAAAGTTGAAAAGAACAACCGTGGAATTTATGCACATACATGCACACGTACTTATGTTTATTCATATATGTATATACACACACAAATATACATACATGTATATATATACATATATACACACATATATATATATACACACAAATATACATACATGTATATATATACATATATACACACACATATATATATACACACAAATATACATACATGTATATATATACATATATACACACACACATATATATATACACACACATATACACATATATAAATAAATACACATATATACAGATATATATATATATACATAAATATACATATATATTTATACACATATATACATATATATATACACATATATTTATACACATATATACATATATATATACACATATATTTATACACATATATACATATATATATACATATATATATATATGTATAAATATACACATATAATACACACATATATATATATATACATATATATATGTATTGAGCATCTTTTATATTTTTCTTCATTTTCTTTTGACTTTTTATACATACATACACACACGCCCATACATACACACACGCCCATACATACACACACACACACATAGGTATGTATGTATGTATGAAACATGTATCCCAACATTCTATAGCTGTAAAGTTTGGCTCACAAAGTTTTTAAGGAAGAGGCCTGACCAATGAGATATGTTATGACTGCTGTGACGAAGTGTATAAAGGAAACTTTGATGTTTTTAGTATTAATACATGTATGAAAGCCAATTTTGCCCGTCACTCTTCCGAAGTCAATAAAACATGTTTCTATCAAATTATGGTTTCTATATAATCAACTTTACCTTCTTCCAAAACAAAAGGTGTGTCTACGTTAGAATTAATATATAAACAAATTGTGATATTAACTATCAAAACAGCATTTTATAATTTTTTGAAAAAAAAACACACCAAAAAAAAACAACGCAGAGATACTTTCAATAAAAATACTAAATTCAAAACACCAGTAGCTAAACAGTAAATGGAGGTTATCAGATATTTTTACTGACCTTTGAACCAGGTAATCGACCCAATCGGATATCCGGAGACATAACATTTCATAATTAATGGTTGGTTTGCTGTAGCTGTGATATTTTGCAACACACGAACGTATGGAACACCTTAAGGAAACGAAGAGAAAAACGAAAAAAAAAAAATGAGTGAGGAAATCAATAATGCTGTGTAGACTTTGGTATCATCTCGCTTGATTAGCTGGCAGGGAATCAAATTCATAGTCAAAAAGGCATTGGTTCATATGAAATCCAACACACAGGTGTTGTACTGTATAACGATAAACGACGCCCTTATCAAGTCTAGCCAGGCTCATAGGCCCGGTTTCCCGGTTTCTGTGGCGTATGTGTTCCCCCACCCCAGCTGGACGGAAGGCCAGTCCATCGCAGCGTTACTCAAAAAACAGGAAGAGAGTAAGAGAACGTTGGGGCGAAAGAGAACAACAGGGGTAACCCCCCGGCGAGAGCCTCGTGGAGCTTTAAGGTGTTTTCGCTCAATAAACACACACAACGCTCGGTCTGGGAATCGAAACCCCGATCCTCCGACCGCGAGTCCGCTGCCCTAACCACAGGGCCATTGCGCCTCCACGTTGTACTGTATACATAGAAAAATACCCTCACTGATGGAAGTTCGATTAGTTTAGATTCGAGATTCATTCACATATATACTTCTTCAGAGGAACGGAGGAAAGTCTTGCCCATTGTACCCTGGTGTATTTTCAACAAAACTCTTCCCTGTTCACTTGGGAATCACACGTATCAGTTTTATCTCAGCAAGAAACTGCACACATTGCGATATCTAGTTGTAATACTAAGCAAAAAAACTGAGCTGTCATTCAAATTCTCTAAGTGGTGATTTTTTCTGGAAAATTTCCCAAAATTAGCTGTGAATATTATTATCTCTTAATATTTACTTCACATATAATCCCTTACCCTAATACACACATTTTTCCTTTATATGAAAACCGAACACTCGGCTTACTGCCACCAACGAAATTAACTCTAAATCATTAACTGTTTAACCTTCCATAAATTTTTACTGATATTTCTCAGGTTACCACTAATACTACTGTGATATTTATTGAAAATTAGTGCTGAAGTCTCTAATAGAGTTTACATGTAATTGTATACACAGGTTGATGCAATATTGCAATCCTTAAATGACAGTTCAGTTTTCTTACTTAGGATTATAGCTAGATGTTGCAATGTGTGCGGTATATATATTTGTTTCAGTCATCTAGCTGCGGTCATGCAGGAGCTCCACCATTATATATATTATATATATAATTTACATTATTTGATTTGTTTCAGTCATCTGACTACGGCCATGCTGGAGCTCCGCCTTTATATATACATATATATCCCTACTATTTCTTCTTTTCGCTCCTACTCTCCTTCTCTCCACTCCTACCCACTTTCTCCCTTCCTCTTCTCCCTTGCTTTTCCCACTCTCGCCTCCCCCACATCCCAACACCATCATACTATACCACACAGCACTACACCATACACCACCATACAACACAACACATCACATCACATCACACAACCACGCACACACTAGCACTACCACTTCCCAGCCCCACATCCACACACCTACACATACACACACTTCAAGGTCAACAGCCCCCTTCCACACGCACATACATGCTCTCTTTTTCACACGTGCATACATGCTCTCTTATACATACGCACGCGCATCTTCGTTTTGGGATCACCACTACTTTATTATCTTCCCTCCTTCTAGCTCTCCTGTGTGGCCCCTCTGTCCGGCATTCGCCGTGATAGATCGCTAGCCACTACATATTCTTTATTTTCTCTCTTTGTTTCTTTCTGTGTTCCTTTCTGTGGAAGAGCGTAGGCTCGAAATGTTAAAGACCTTTTCACTTCCCGAGCGTTATACTAATATATCTGTTTGTTGTCTACGCCACCTGTCTTCGTCTTTTGTTTTTGTTTGTGAATTCTCCCTATGTATGTATATATATGCTATGACCGAAAACTTGCAATAAAAAAATCTCTACAGAAGCTCATCTAAGGTGAAGAGTGGGTATCAACTGGAAATTCCATTAAGTATATATTCCATAAGCATGTACAACTCATCCATGCACCTTCTACAGTTTTCTTCTGCCGAATTTAGTTCAAGAATCCCGGGGTGGTTTGAGATTATGATAAAGCATTCCTCAAAAGCTCGCAATAGATATCGAAGTAGAAATTTGATTTGGAACCGCTTCCTTAACTTCACATTCAAGCATACACTCAAAAATATCTGCTCGTTTTCAGGCGTTAAATCAAACCTTCACCTAGAAATTGAAAGCTAAGCAATAACCAAAACCAAAGTGATGTATACTAACCATAAACATTAGCTCTAGCCATGTGAGTGACTTTCCCTACAACATTTGATCCAATACATCGGTATTCTCCACCTGTTTGTACTTGGATATTTGTTATATGCAAAGTGCTGACTACATCTGCTTGCTCTGTTGCGTATGTTTTGATCGTTGTAATATCACTGGAATAGATCAATTCATCATCTAAAGTCCAGCGGATTGTCGGAGGTGGGTTTCCAGATACAGCACATTTAAAGGTGACGTTGGAGCCGGGTTGTACTAAAACAGTGTCAAACGTTTCTAGAAAGGCAGGGTGCGCAGCTGAAAGAAGAAATGAAATATGTCATACATAGATCTAATGATGCCTATTCACACTGACAATTAAATAATTTATATACATACACATGTATGTGTGTGTGTGCGTGTATATGTACATATATATATATATATATATATATATATATATATATATATATATATATACATATATATATGTACACGCACACACATATATATATATATTCAGGGCATGATGCAAAAATTGTCGCCATTTTATATTTTTTATTTCGCGCATGCGCATTGTTGGTTTCTGATTTTGAAACTACTCAGTATATTAGGGTTAGTTTGGCACTATCTGTGAGAAAAAACAGCAACATGAGGCAATTCATTCTACCAGAAATTTGGAAACGATATGCTGTTCTTCATGGCATTCGCACCGGAAACTCCAATACGAATATTTCAGAGTGTTTGGGTGTCAATCCGAGGACGGTGCAATCTGAGGACATGTTCTGAGAGTGATAAAAATCAAACATCCAGTCACCCTGGTGTGTAGAGTGATCATTGGTGATGGCGACGTTATGCCTCCATTCATCTTCCCACTCGACCTCAAACTCAACGCGGAGGCCTATATCAAGTGCTTTGAGAAAGTAGAGCTGCCCTGGGTTAAGAGGGTGGCTGCTGGAAGACCCTATGTATGGCAACAGGACTATGCACCGTGCCACACAAGCAGGAGAGCCCTGTCATGACTATCAGACAATTTCTGCGACCATGTCACCGTAACATCTGGCCACCTATATCCCTGGACTGCAATCCCCTTGAATATTATGTGTGGAGCGCAGTTGAGTGAGATGCCAACAAAACTCCTTGCAAAAGCAGAGATGAACTGAAAGCAATAATTGCGGCAGCATTTACCAAGTTAAAGAAGGGGATCGTCCAGAAGAGCTGCAGGAGATTCCGAAGTCCTCTGGAGGTCGTGGCTGAAGCCAATGACGATTTTATTGAATAAATTTACTCTTTAGTATTTCAAGCTATTTTTTATATAATTTTGGTAAATATATCTTATGGATACGTGTATGTATGTATGTATGTATGTATGTATAATTAATATTTCGTCCTTTTGAGGTCAATAAAATGTAATTAATCAAGAGCAAGGAATAAGTAGATCTGCTAGAGCGTCGGTTTAGGAACCTTGTAGTATCTGTCTCTATCTTTTGCCTTCTGGCAGCAACTGTTATCTTGACACTTTTACTAATCTGTGTTGTTCTTAAAGCGACGGCTCTTTCCTTTGCGCAATATCAATGGTATGGAATAAAATTTGCATGCATTGGCAACATCTAGTGTTCAATCCTCTGAATCTTACGGGACAGACCTGCGTATACAGATGCAGATTTTCAGATACATAGTCAGCCCTGATCGACAGAGGCCTTCTGTCAGGCATTTTATCAACAAAGTGACCAGTTCGTAGAATCAGTGATTCTTAGATTTCAAAAACAATGCCTGAATTTAATTTAACTAAGCGAACCCTATATATATATATATATATATATATATATATATATACAAATTGAGATAGGGGTTGTAAATGCAACCCTCCATAGGATAACATATATCCAATATACTGCTAGTGAAGTACCCAACAAAGTTAATACATAAATGTTAAGGATTGCGATGCAATCAATTCATTTACTGTATTATATGGGTAAAGGTAAAAGGATTTACCACAATTACTAATACAAGATAAGAAAATGGAGAAATACATCTAAATCAAATATCAATTATCAGATAATACTCAATCACATACTTTATTAAACCACCACATAAGAGACTGTAGGGTTAAACATTAAAAAGCTTTTTTTATGTTTAACCCTACAGTCTCTTATGTGGTGTTTAATAAAGTATGTGATTGAGTATTATCTGATAATTGATATTTGATTTAGATGTATTTCTTCATTTTCTTACCTTGTATATATATATATTATATATATATATATATTATATATATATATATATATAGCACTTCAGACATAAAAAATAACCATTTAAAGGATACACTTCAAACAATTATCATTTTCAGAAACCAAGAATAGAGTAGTGTGTAAACAAATAGAATGTTACCTCCAAGGCGTAGTTCTCCAGTGGCCTGCGACATATCTACATCATTTCCTACTATACATTGGTACATGCCTTGGTCATTTCTATTCACAACCGGTAGTTGCAACCGGTTATCAACAATGATGTGTTTTCTACTGCTGTTGGTGAGGGGCTCTCCATTGTGGTACCACGTAATTTCGTTTATTGGGGAACCCTGCACTGAACAGTTGAAGGTAGCCACACGACCTGCATCAACGATTTGGTCGGCTGGATATAGAGTAGCGCTGAGCGGTGCTGAAATAAAATGGAAATGAATTTTATTTTTTCATTATTATAATATTGGTCGTTATTGATGTTGCTGCTATCGATTCTCTTGTTGTTAATTACTATTTGTACTTAGTTCCAATTTAGTCCTCGTTGAAGAGATAGATCTACTGTCAAAGGCATTCTAGCTACAGCTGGCTCGTCTTCAATTCAAACGCTGTTTATCTAGAGCTACATTATGTTCAACTTGACTTACTTTATGGTAAAGTACGATGAGACAGCTATTTCTAGCAGGTTGATCAACTGCGTAGACATCTCTTCTCATTGACTCATTATGACACTGGTTATTCTGACTAGTGTTACAAGAGGACTGGTGATAAAGAAGTCGATAAAACTATTAAGCATCCAATAATAGATCACTCACCCCAGTACTGTATAGACTGTTAACATTTATCTGTTAATATTTAACGGCAATGTTTTCATGGAAACTGGCTGTTGTTATTTATCACTAGGTCAATTTTGATCGAAAACACCTATAATTAAATAATTTCCTGCTGTGACCACCCTGACTTTATTTTTTCAGACATAGTTTATCTAAGAATAGATTACAATGATTTTTGAAAACACATTAGGGTTGTACTTGATGAAGGTTTTTCAACTTATTTATAGACCGAGCATTTCTTAGTGGCTTCACTTGACACTCCATAGTTACCATAAGCTAGAAAGGCTGAAGGTTACATTGAAAAATAAATGGAACCGTCTCGTAGGTTACCTATACTGACATCAACTATTCCTGGAGTTGTGACCACAAAATAATTTGGATTCAGTTACGATTAACTACATGTCAAAATGGCCGATCATATATTGCTTGTTGCCGCCATTTTTTTAAAGCCGAAACGTTCTTTCAATAATATATTGCTGCAAGTTATTACGTCAAGCCGACGAACACAAATATTTGACGAACTTGTCTTTGCTAGTCGTTTATTTCTGAATTAATTCAGAAACAGCGGTTGTGATAGTATGGCTGTGTGAATGGATTGGATTTCCCATAGAAACTAATTACAGGCCTTCGATTGCAAGAATAGAAGGTACAAAACAAAACAAAAGGAAATAAAAATACAGAACGAAAAGAACGAAACTAAATGCTTTAAAGCTGTTAATCCATTTGCAGAGGCGGAGGGTGGCCAGCACATCGTCCGTCTTCGAATATTGCAATTGTTGCAAGATAAAGCAATCACAAGCAGTACTGAAGAATGGAACAATTAATATAGACAGGTAGAAGATAGGAAAATGAAATGCGTAAGCAAAAAATACATAAATAAAAAGTTAAAGAAACCTATTGAAATAATGTAACAAAGAATGGATGAAATAATAAAAAAGGAAATATTGATAAATCGATGAAAAAACTGATAGCTGGCTAAATGGAAGATAAAATGAGGTGGATAGAATATTCTAAGATTGGTTTTGGGGAAAAAAAAGATAAGCAATTGATTCGATTAGACGTTGCTTATAGCTGAATCCTATTTCTTAGAAATATATACATGAGTATAGGCATTACTGTATGGTTAGGCAGTTTTCTACGTAAATACACCACTGTAAGTTCGATACCACCGAAGATAACCGTGGGTGAGTGTTTTCTACAATGCCCCCTAAATAATGTGTAAAAAATTTAAATTATACACTTAGTGAGAGGAAATATATTAGCATTTTTGATAAATGTTGTTAAGAGGAGTAACTTTGGAATTAATGTTGATTAAAAATTGATTAGGGGTCTATATGAAGTAATATTTAATGTGACCTGTGGATGCTACCGTGGCAATTTTGAGTATGTTTCGAAGTTATTAGATCACCTCATTGAAATGTAGTCTTACACGCAACTACGAAGTGAAAATGAGTACACACTTGTTATGTGAAATTGATTAGGGGTCTATATGAAGTAATATTTAATGTGACCTGTGGATGCTACCGTGGCAATTTTGAGTATGTTTCGAAGTTATTAGATCACCTCATTGAAATGTAGTCTTACACGCAACTACGAAGCGAAAATGAGTACACACTTGTTATGTGAAACTTGGGCAAGATTAAGCACTCTAAAAAATAATAACAACGAGAAATTTTCTAGGGGTTCCTTCTGAATAAAGACCATTTTAAGTTTCACGTACTATGTTAAGTATATTGGCACGCACTTAGATATTTGGCTTTGTGTCTGTGCTAGGAATCATCAAAAGAGTGTGGTAACAAACAGAATCGGTAAAGAATATTCTTTTCTACTCTAGGCACAAGGCCCGAAATTTTGTGGGAGGAGGCCAGTCGAATAGATTGACCCCAGTATGCAACTGGTACTTAATTTATCGAAAGGCAAAGTCGGCCTCGGAGGAATTGATAGAGAATATTGAAATGTAAGGTGTCTTAGACATGAAGCACAAGAATAGGTTAAGAGCGTTCATCTTTCTCTATAAACTCGTAATACTTTTCTATTCATCCAGCCACATATTGAATTCATTTCAGTTAACACACAAACATACACACATGTTTGAAAGGATGAATAGTTATGGCTTTTTTGATAATTTTCCACTTTAATATCTAGACAGTTATAAATCATTTGGTGTATATATATATATATATATATATATATATATATATATATATATATGTATATATGATAAAGCTGTTTCCAACAAAAATTACTTTGTTATTTAGAAAGTTATATGTGTCGTATTACGCCAACGACTATTTGGCCATTCGATAGAGTCAACAAAGTAAAATAATCGATACATTGAAGGTAGCGTCTCAGCATGGTTCTGTCCGAAGTCTGAAACCAGTAGAAAAGCAAAACAATACGCGAGCACACACACATACACACGTGCACACTTTCGGGTGCACACGCATACATATATCAGACTATATCAACAGTTGGCACACACATATTTATGCACTCTCGTGAGTGGTTTCAAGCCTATTACTAAGCCTAGTCATAATGCTGTGATTTATAATATATTGAAATGTGCTTGTGTGTTTGTCTGTGTGTGTATGTGCGTTTATACAACGTACTTCCTTCCTAGTTACTTAAGAACAAAATAAAATAATAAACTTACATGTAACCGTTAACTGTATTGACACTGAAGTTGAACCTTTCTTATTAAAAACCCCGCATTTATAGACTCCGCTGTCTGTAACAGTTAAATTGTGTATCACAAGGTTTCCACCCTTTTGTTCAAATTTCTTTTTATCACTGACAATCGTTTTGCTGCCTTTTGTCCATTTGTAGTTTGGTAGAGGATTGCCTGTGGCTACACATGGTAGTTCCGCTGTCTTTCCAACCTGGATAATCAAACCTGTATCAGTCGTTTCAATATTTGGTGTTTTCCAAATAACTGGAGGATCTGAAAATTAAAAGAAGAAAATACAAAGAATTGTAATGCAATTGTTATTAGTATGAAAAGCTATGGAATGGAAATAAACTTGAAACCGCAAGACAAAATGCCCTACAGTGATTTATTACGTTTCTACTTTTAGAAATAATTATAAATGGAACGTAATGATAATCTATTCTTTTCTCAATAAGCTATTAGGATTTGCTGAAAGCTGAGAGCCTTAAACACTTTTACAAAATCATTACACATAGTAATTTATCTCGTAAAATTTTGATATGTAAAAGTTATTAATCAAAATTCAAAATATTTAAGTCTTTTTCACGCCAATAAAATAAAACATTCTAATTATTTACATGTCTTTATTTTTTTTTTTCATTAGTGCAAAAATTGCCTTAATATAATAAAAGATAAAAACATCATCATAAAAACATCATCATAAAATTCTTCATTCTTCACGTTTTGTCATGCTGAAGGTTTCTAAAAAGACTGAAATAGTGTTTTGCATGATTACCCCGACTACAAATTTTAAGAACGTTATTATAAGTAAGCAAAAAGATTTTAAAAAATATGTGTATGCTATGCCTCTTTTTCTTTCTTACTTAATTTCAAAAAGAAACATTTAATTCTGCCAAATACTATAAGGAAATGATTATCTCCCTTGTATTAGCTCTCCACTAGGACACAACTACACATATTTCCTTAAAATAACTTCTAATATTCACTTCGTATAAGGTGGCGAGCTAGTAGAATCGTTAGCACGCCGGACAAAATGCTTAATGGCATTTTGTCGGTCTTCATATTCTGAGTTCAACTTTCGCCGAGGTTGATTTTGCCTTTCATCCTTACGGGATTAATAAAATAAGTAAGTACCAAGTGAAGACTGAGGTCGATGTAATAGACTTGTCTCCTTCCCAGAAATTCCTGGCTCTGTGCCAAAATTTGAAACCAATATTCACTTCATATTACAACCCTGTAGATTTTTCACGTACCTATACGTAGCATGTATTAAGATCAAATCAATCGAATACGAAACTACAAGCCACATACATTTCATTAACTTGTAATCGCATATCAATATAAGAAATCATTCCGGCGAGCTGGCAGAAACGTTAGCACGCCGGGAAAAATGCGTAGCCATATTTCGTCTGCCGTGACGTTCTGAGTTCAAATTCCACTAAGGTCGACTTTGCCTTTCATCCTTTCGGGATCGGTAAATAAAGTACTAGTTACGCACTGGAGTCGATGTAATCGACTTAATCCCTTTGTTTGTCCTTGTTTGTCCCCTCTATGTTTAGCCCCTTGTGGGCAATAAAGAAATATATAAGAAATCATTCGGGATCATCCAAACATTTTTTTATGAATTTCACCTAATTAATTAATTCGCAAGTGGTCGACAAATTTGAACTTAAAATATACTAAAGAATACACTACAAATATTTATGATATTTCTGATCACTTATTCTTACAGAGAAAACAATTGTAAATAATACTTCTTTCAAATTATTTTCCTGATAGAATTTCTGACATCTACTTTATTCCTTGTGTGTTATATCAACTAACCAGAATGACGAACGAATGGCAGGACAGGTTGAATAAAATATTCCGTTATATATGGTAGTGCCTTTTTTATAGTCTGAATTCAAATCCCGCCCAAGTTCACTCCTCCAGTTATGTTTTCACGGTGGATGAAACAAATACAACTCGATTAAATAAGCACTAAAGCCAGTGTAATCGACTACACCATAGACAGTGGTGCCTGAGAATTGCTACAGTCCAGTGATTGCAAACAGTTGAAAAATAAACCACACGCTCTACCTTTTACAATTTGTGGCATTATGCCAGTCTGTGATATTATTTTTAACTCAGTGATCTTGAGAGAGAGAAAGAGAGAGAGAGACAGAGGGAGAGAGAAACTAAGGGAGAAAGTGAGTGTGGGAGAGCAGGAAAGGGAATGAGAGGGAGAGAGAGGGTATCATTATTTCAACTTCACTCATTATAAAAACGCTGATATATTTCACACATGAATAAATATAAGTATGCACTCAAACTGGCTTTTCATTTTTCCTATTGTTCTTGTTACATTAACGCGTGCACACACACACACATACATATATATATACATACATGCATATCTATATATATTCATTTATATATATTTTTACATACATTTCTATATATATTCATATATATATATATATATATAATATATATATTTCTATATATATTCATATATATATATATATTCATATATATATATACATTTCTATATATATTCATATATATATATATTCATATATATATATACATTTCTATATATTCATATATATATATATATATTCTATATATATTCTATAATATATATATTCA
>NC_043001.1:33118027-33133027 GCF_006345805.1 Octopus sinensis | reverse complement strand
ATAGTATAATAGTATAACGATATCTACAAGTCAAAATATCATACGGTATATCGGGAGGGAGTGGAGGAAAACATTATTGCCAAAAGCTTGGGATCATGAACGATGAAGAACTAAATAGTTAAACATAAAATAATCCATATATGATAGATGATGCATGGATCTTGACACGTGGTTCATTATTGATGATAATACAAGGACTCAATACATGGATGCAATATGTTTGTTTAGTGGTTTGTTTGATTGGGGTTGACATGGGGTTAAGCGTCAATGTACGCGATACACGACTATATATACATAAGGAAAAGATAATATTCTTTTCTTATCTAGGCACAAGGTCTGAAGTCTTGGGGGACGGGGCCAGTCGATTAGATTGACCCCAGTACATAACTGATACTTACTTTATCGACCCCGAAAGAATGAAAGGCAAAGTCGACCTCGGCGGAATTTGAACTCAGAACGTAAAGATAGACGAAATACCGCAAGCATTTCGCCTGGTATGCTAACATTTCTTATCTCTTTATTGTCCACAAGGGGCTAAACATAGAGAGGACAAACAAGGACAGATGAAGGGATTAAGTCGATTACATCGACCCCAGTCCGTAACTCGCATTTAATTTATCGACCCTGAAAGGATGAAAGGCAAAGTCGACCTCGGCGGAATTTGAACTCAGAACGTAAAGACAGACAAAATACCTATTTTTTTACTACCCACAAGGAGCTAAACACAGAGGAGATAAACAAGGACAGACAGACGGATTAAGTCGATTATATCGACCTCGGTGCGTAACTGGTACTTAATTTATCGACCCCGAAAGGATGAAAGGCAAAGTCAACCTCGGCAGAATTTGAACTCAGAACGTAGTGGCAGACGAAATACCACTAAGCATTTCGCCCGGCGTGCTAACGATTCTGCTAGCTTGCCGCCTTAATATATCGATAAAGTGGCCATGAAGATTACTTTTCAGTTCGTATACTGCTTCTATCTCAAACTGAGATTTTCTAACGGACTAGTTTCCTAGTTACATTTCTAGTTACACAATCAGTGATTGTATGACACTGCATTTATTATATACTTCAAACGAGGTTAAACAAACATATATATACATATATATACATATATACGACGGGCTTGTTTCAGTTTCCGTCTACCAAATCTACTCACAAGGCTTTGGTCGGCTCGAGGCCATAGTAGAAGACACTTGCCCAAGGTGTCACGCAGTGGGACTGAACCCGGAACCATGTGGTTGGTAAGCAAGCTACTTACCACAAAGCCACTCCTGCGCCTACGTATATTGAAAAATAAGAATATTTGAGATGCACAAGTATAAGCTCATTTTCTTTTATACTACCAAAAAAACGGGTGTAGTTTTAATTCTAATTGTTTGCATTGCTATATTGTGTATAATAACATCAACTTTTAGCAGTTACCTCGACTGGACTGCCAGGATTTTAATGTCTTACGTAACAACTGTGATTGATAATCACATACCTAAACATTTCGACCGGATGCATCTCTATATATTTCTTGTATTCACATTCGCTTACTTTCTTCTCCAAAATGAACTCCAGGAAATTGATGAGAATTTTACCGAAGGGGAAATTCCTTGCCACCAGTTTTATCATCTTTGTTCATCTTGCAATCAATTTTTGTCATAGCTACCTAACAAGTGATAGATTCTACTCTAGTAGTGGGGGATAATCCTCATGTTGAACACGGCAATCCGAAGAGACGAAGCGTACAACTGATCTCGTCATGATTCGGACTCAGTAAGTAAAGAGCATTATTTCCAACCCTCTAAGGATGTTGCTAGCCTCCAGTATTTAATCACTTCTAGTTTTAGCTTAAAGTCAGCAATTTTGAGGTGGTGAACGTTAGTCGATACCGTAAGCTCTGTACTTGACTGATACTTTATTTCATCCTCGAAAGGGAAAAAAGGCAAAGTTAACTTTAGTGAGATTTGAACACAGAAGATAGCATTTCTGAATGCAACTATTTAGCGATTCTGTCAGGCGATGCCTATTAATATAGAGATCATAATAATTAAGGCGCGATATTTGGAGGAGGGATATGGTAAATATCAACTCAGTTCTTGACTAATACTTTATTTCATTGACTCCAAAAGGTTGAAAGCAATGTTGGCTTTAGTGGATGATGATAAAATTAATAACTTATAAGAATTCTTAATAACGATTTCGTTTATTAGAATAATATTCTCTTCGTTCAACAGAATAATTTTTTTATAGAGGAATTTTTGATTGCGGATAGTAGATTAAATACAATGACAGACTCAACGAACCTCGTACAAGAAGGTAAAAGGACCAAAAGGTTTCTTCCCTAGTCAAAAGTTCATAAGGCCGGTTTCCCGGATTCTGTAGCATAAACATAGCATAACCCCTGGATGAGACGCCGGTCCATTCCAGCGTTGCACATTTTCACTAGTTGTGTCAAATGGAGCAACGTGAAATGAAGTTCTTTACTCAAGAACACAACGCATCGCCCGATCCAGGAATCGAAACCATAACAACAAAACCACAGGCGTCCATAGTAATATCCCTTTCTGCTATAGGCAAAAAGCCTAAAACCTTGGGGGAGTGGAATTGTCGATTATATCGACCCCAGTGTTCCACTGGTACTTCTTTTACCGGACCCTAAAGGATGAAAATGAAAATCGACCTAAGCCGGATTTGAATTCAGAACGTATAGACGGACGAAATGCCGTTAAGCATTTTGTCCGACGTTTTAACGATTCTGCCAGCTCACCGTCTGCTCCTCCATAATATTATTAATAACAACTCCTTATAACAAAACGCTAATTGCAAGCGAGAATACTACATCCATACAATTTTCACAAGACTATTAACAGCATAACTGAAACTGTTCCCAAAAGAATAACACACTCAGGTTACATATCCTTGGAGAAATACAAGGCAAATAGATCTCAGTGGGATTTGAACAGAAAATAAAAGCAAATTAATATAACTAAATATAAGCTACTTAAATACAAAGAAATTGCTCTTCCTTGTAGTAGCAGCATTGTAATTGTTAGATGTTGATGGTGTTAACAAGAGTAACAATAAGCAACTTATATTGCCATTGAGGTAACCTTGAAATACAGTATGTAAACATATCTATTTGTGTAAAAACATTTAAAAAAACTAACATTTGAAAGTATATGTGTTGACTACGCTTGTGAGTGTTAGCGTGTGTGCATGTTTTATGCTTTTGTTTGAGCTTGTGTGCAAGTTTTATAGAAATCTTGTTTCAACTCGTGTTCGTATGTGTTTGTGTATATACTGCTGATTATTTTTCTATAGACATTTTTTGAATTGAATGAGTTTTTACTTCGTGTTTTTTTTTTTTTTTTTTTTTTTAGTTAACACCAAAATAAGGAATAAATAGATAATCCATAAATATATGTAAACGATTTTAGTTTTAGAAATATTGCATTTCTAAATCTCTCAGAGAGACTTATACAGTAGCAGCACGATAAAGAGCTGGTTTGTTGCCAACTTAATGTGGCAGTCCTAGGAAAGGGAAGAATGCTACTGCTATTTAGCCCCAGGAAACACCGTTTCCCGTTGGCTATGTGACACAAGCGTAATGTGTCCTTGTGTTTTCAAAGCTGAATAAGCATCGACAGCTAGTAAGCCAAGCTACTCAAGACTGGTGAAGAGCAAAGACTCTGAAACTAGTCTCTGATTGCTGGCTTTGCTGGGTGGAGGTGCTTATCTCCCCTGTTTGAAAACACAATAACACAGCACGCTTGTGTCACATAGCCAACTAGAAGCGGTGTTTCCTGGGGTTAAATAGCAGTAGCATTCTTCCCTTTTCTGGGACAGCCGCATTAAGTTGGCAACAAACCATCAGTTTTAGTTTTATAAAAATCAAGTGGTGTAAACCAATAGAAATTGAAAATAGTGATATCAAAATCTAGGGCGTACTGTTATTTCGCGAACTTAAATAGCTATATACGCACTATCACAATACTCCTATCCCAATACCCTGTGAGTAAAGGCATACCAAAAAAAGACGTTCTGCTTATACTAAAATTTCTTCTATTCATTCAGATGTAGTGTCTGCCTTGTAACTACATCACCCACTGCGCCCTTCAATTTTTTAAAATGGTATAGTGTGAGTTGTGTCCTTATGTTTTCAAAGGTGAATAAGCGTTGACAACAAGCAAACCAAGCTACTCCAGACTGATGAAGATCAATGACTCTGAAACTAATCTATAAATGTTGGCTTTGATGGGTGGAAGTGTTTATCTCCCTTGTTGGAAAACATAATGACACAGCACGCTTGTGTCACATAGCCAATTAGTATTTTTTTAAATGGTATAGTGTGAGTTGATGAAGATTTTGGTGCTATTTCTGGATGGTAGGCAGGTGTGTTTTCGTTGACACGAAGTGCTATAAGTGAGGTGTTCGGGTAGATACAGCAGTCGAGTACTAAGCTCCAAGGTTTCGAACTCAAAATCACTACAGGTTTTCCATTGTTTATTGATTAGTGAACTTAGTTATAAACACTTTAATATAACAACCGAGAATGTTCTCTGCAATAAATTTCCTCTAGGAACCCTTCGGGCTGTGATGTCATTCAAAATAAAAATTTAAACATTTCACCAAATCTTCTTTCGGTTTATCAGAGAGAAAAATAAGCTGTTAAAGGCGTAACATCTAAATTAATATCCAAAGAAGATTATTACGCTTTCAAAGTGAACACATGAACATTTTAATTGAGTTATTTAGCCACTTATGTTCCACTGGCATTCTCCTATCTTCAAATAACAAGTCTATGTATATTGAATTATTTGCATGTGGTTATACATGTTTGTTACAGTGCATTCATACTCAAGATTTGTGTGTGTGATTCTATGTCTTCGTTTGTGCGTATGTCTACAAATGTAGTGTATCTGTTTCGTTATTTTATGATAGAGTACAGATATGTCTAATATTAGAATAATTGCTTTTATTTTCAACTGAAATATAGTGATAGCGCTTTCACATACTCACAAAATACACTTACTTTCATGTAATGTATTCACTGACGAAAGAATAAGACATACAAACACGGACGTTCATAGGCAGACATATGTTAACATATACACGAACATGTGTACACAAAAGCAAAGCCATACATGATATTTACAAATGCATTCAAACACACGTGCAAACACCGACGCACACATTATAATGCTGTTAGTTGGTTCTTTTCCAACGAAGCCAACTATTTGTTGCCTTCAGTAACTCAGCGTGATCTAATTAGTGTAGTTACCAACTACTTAAAACAGAGAGGCAAAATTCCGTTTTACATCAATGTACATGACATGGCCTCAATATAGCTAGTTATGTTTCTAGAGGGAATTAGTTTTCCCCTACGCATAGAATATTCTCTATAAATTGGTTCCTTTGTTTCTATTATATAGAAACTATCATTTTAGTAATGCAAAAATATAGGTTGAAAATATAAAGGATGAACAAACTGCGATTCCATCTTGTGGTTGTACTACTCCAGGGAATTTCTGACTGAGTAGACTTATGATATAAAAAGGTTCCAGCCGTGACCATTTCGTTATTTTACCTCCATTCCTGTGAACACCGGACTAAATTATCTGCATTTTCTTTCTTTAAACGGCATCGAATGAGTCGAGGAAAATATAACTATGTGACACAAGCATGCCGTGTTCTTATGTTTTCAAACAGGGGAGATAAACACCTCCACCCAGCAAAGCCAGCTTCCAGAGACTAGTTTCAGAGTCTTTGCTCTTCACCAGTCTTGAGTAGCTTGGCTTGGTAGCTGTCGATGCTTATTCACCTTTGAAAACATAAGGACACAGTACGCTTGTGTCACATAGCCAACTAGAAACGGTGTTTTCTGGGGCTAAATAGCAGTAACATTCTTCCCTTTCCTGTGACTGCCACATTAGAAAAAAAAATGTCGAGCTCCGTTTGTCAGTGGATTTCGTTTCGTTTTCCTTATGGCCTTTGTGCCACAAGAAAAGGAATGTGTATCACTGTATTATCGGCTCTTTAAATTTTTGTGTGTTGCTTTTTTTTATATTAATTACTGACACAGATGCTAACAAAAGTTAACGGAAACTGATGCAAATAATGATGTGGAAATATGAAACTACACAATATTTTCCATGATTTGGAAATTCTTGTCATAGCTGCATAAAGGTCGAAAAATATAAAACTTGTTCGATCATAAACGGCTTCTAAAGATTTGTTGCTGGAAAATACCCGAAGCACATGCATTTCAGTGTGAAGTAGCATTAATAGAAGGAAAACCCTAAGTTGCCTTTCTCGCAGATAAAACTCCGCAACGAAGCCACAGTGCAGAGTATACTGACACCGACTAGGACGCGAGAAGAGCAACGCATACTCAGTTTCTACAGGCGACCTAACACACAGCAAGAATACAAGCACTTCAAATATCAGCCCTAACTTCTTGAAACATAACAGGCAGCAAATTCATTTAGAATTTTATCAAAGTCTCGTGAGTAAGAAAGGTTATATCACGCAAATAATTAGCGAAACGTTAATTATTTGACATTAGTGTACAATTTAATAAATGTTTCAATTATCTAAACTATGTAGAAATTATCAAGAGAGATTTAATATTCCCCAAATACGAAACACGCTTTTGAATGGAAAATGAAATGTTATTTCTTGCCAATATATATTTGAAGCAAGAAGAATGGAAATTTTGATATGTTAAATTGGTTAGTATAACCTAATATTGTTAGCAGAGAATTGTTAAAAACTGGTGAATAATAATGTTTCAGGAAATACTATGAATAAGTAGTATTCAAATTGCTTGCCTAGACTTTTGTCTACATATAAGAAGCAATCGGTATGCAAAATGATAAATACATTACTGTGGATAAAATAATTATATAATAGTAGATTATATAAAACAGAGAACGTCCCTTTAGAACCTGAGTGACGCTCCAGTTAAAATTTAGATTAGCGATTTATTTAGACTGGCGATATCTAGGATCAGTACGATTTACAAAATGGCCGAACTTCTAAGTTTAATTAAAGAGTAGGTAATTGGTAAAATTGTCAGAGCGTTGGGTACAATGCCTTGTAGGATTAATTATGATACTTTTCGTCCAGAACTCGTATTGCGCACGTCGACATTGTTTTCATCCGTCCTGTATAGTTAAATAAAATACAGGACAAGCTCGCTTCAACTCAAATTTGAGGCTTTGTGCCCATGGTTACACACATTTAGAAGAGAGTTGCTAAACGACAACTAGCATATTTTAGCAAATTTAAATTTCTACCGTAGAGGCAGTCTTACAAAGAAAAATCTCACTGCAGCTTATGAGAAAGAATTACACCCAAAGTAATGCTTGAACAAGTTCATCAGAAGAAGTGGAGTTTCAGATATTGCAAGCTCTGCCTGATTTGTGGGGTGGATAAGGTTGACATTCATTTCGAGTATTTAGATGAAATTCGACTTCTGAATTTCTGTACAACATAAATATCAGCACCAGATATATTATAGCTGTTTCTGCTTCATTAAAAAAATGAATTTTTTCAAGAATAATCAAATCCGTTTAAATATGTAATGATGCTTCATCAGAACGTCATATCTGCTTCAATATTTCAAGAAAAATATCAAGTGAAAATATTTGTAACTCCTAAAGCTTTTCGAAAATGTTTTTTAAGACCGAGCTTACTCATAAATTTGTAAATAATCTAACTGAAATTACCTAAATTCAAGTCTATGAATATTCAGTTCTACAACCGATTTTATTGCACAATACACACATTCATATATACTTATATATACACACATACACCTATAATTTATGTGTACATAAACACACACGTACGTATACACACATGCATATTCACATACACAAGTTTACTTATTCATCTATCTATCTATCTATCTATCTATATATATATATATATATACACATACATATACATACATATATATTTTTTCTTAAAATATGCATACATATACAATTCATACACACATGTATCTATTTTACACCTAGCTAAATTGCTTATATATATATATATATATATATATATATATATATATATATATATATTGATAAACGGTAAGATAACAAAAGAAAGAAAGAGACCTCAATATTATGTAAATAGAGGAAATTTATCTATACAATATGTTACATTACTCGGTAGTCAAGATAAAACTCTGAGTTTCAGATGCCGAAGTGGAAATCCACAACACCATCTCTTCGGTTATCTGGCTATTTGAAAACGTTATGAAAAAATACCGTTAAAAATGAAGGGAAATTACTCTGTTATAACTCTGCTTTGCCTGCGTACTTATACATCGCTCGCACTTTTCGTCATAAAAATTATATAAAAATACATAAAAATATATAAAAAATATATAAAATCTTGGGACATAACACAGAAAGCATGTTCTATCCGTTTTCTTTAGGGGACCAAAAACGTAACAGAAATTTAGTCACATGTGGGCATGATCCGAAAAGCTCTGTCCTTGTATTTAGACATGTGGTAGGGTCTAAGCTGCTTTTCCAGATAAGCCATCTCTCCATGTCGCATAAACCGCACCTTCCGCTGCCGTTAGTATAGGGCTTACATCTGGCCAAAATCTTCCATTGTATGTTATAATCGACACCTTTATCTCTTAAAGACCAAATATGATTGGATAATTGTGTCGCTTTTCTTTTGTTCCAGTGCCTAAAGCTCAAAGTGTGGTTATTGAACCTGGCCTTGAAATTACCCTCTGTCAGGCCCACGTATTTCTTCGTCGAAACGGTGTCTTTGGGGGTTATAGAGTTTACGGTAGCTTCATATATGATGGTCTTGGACATGCAAGCTCCATTTAGCGGGCACAATTCTTTATTCCTGCATGAACAGGTGTTTTCTTCTTGTGTTTTTTGTATGTTATGATTGATTATGTTTTTAAAATTGGTAGTTGAACTAAAACTAATTTTTGAGATGGAAGGCTTTCTTTTTTGACACAGAAGCGAACACCAAGGAAAACATTTGCTATCGGATAAAATCCAAAAAATTCCCTCCTAGGATTAAAGGCTTGGAAGATTTCGAAGCGGACCTGCTGAAGATCATGAGCAAAATAAAGTTTCGTAAGTCTTTTAACAATTTCCAACATAAATTGAAAAAAGATATTGATCATATAAAAAGCTCCAAGAAAAAAGCACTTTTTTCGGATAAAACCAAGAACTTATACCTGGTAGATAACAGCAAATACACACAACTCTTACACAACAGCATCATTAATAATTATACTAAGGCTAGGGCACAGACATATAACGAAATTAATAAAGAAGCTAGCGTCATCGCCGCTAAACTTAAATTAGATAAAAAATAGAAACCCTCCCCCAAAAAGAGGCCTTTATTACTATTAAAGACCACAAAGAAAACTTCCTTTCCAACCCTAAATGTAGGCTTATCAACCCAGCCAAGTCAGAACTAGGGATTATTAGCAAAGAAATTTTAGATAAAATAAATACGAAAATTAAGACCGATACTAGGCTAGTGCAATGGTCCAATAGTATAGAAGTCGTAGACTGGTTTAAAGCTATTAAGAATAAGAAAAAAGCGAGGTTTACACAATTCGATATTGTTGATTTTTATGCCTCTATCTCTAAAGAACTGCTAGATAAAGCCCTAATCTTCGCTAGTGACTTCATAGAAATTAGTACCAATGATAAGGATATAATCTTCCATGCTAGAAAGACATTACTTTTCAGTGAGAATGCAAAGTGGGTAAAAAACACCGACACGGAGGGCGCTTTCGATGTGAGCATGGGTTCATATGATGGGGCAGGCATCTGTGATCTAATTGGACTCTTTCTCCTAGATACCTTCGGTAAGACATTCCCTAACGTACATTTCGCCATCTACAAAGATGATGCCCTCGCCTTAACAGCTAATACAAATGGACCAGCACAAGATCGTTTTAGGAAGGATATTATCCAGTTAATGAAACACTTCGGACTTAGTATAACTATAGACACTAACCTGACGGTTGTCAATTTCTTAGACGTTTCCTTAGATCTTAATAATAATATTTATAAGCCTTATAGGAAGCCCAATGATAGACTAAGTTATATTAATGTAGGTTCATGCCATCCCCCTATAGTATTCAAAAATTTAGTTTAAAATATTAGTAAGAGGATTTCTAGCCTCTCATCTAATGAGGACATCTTCAATAGCGTTGCCCCAGTTTTTAATAAAGCTTTAAAAGATAGTGGTTTTAGCGAAAAAATAAAAATACACCTATCACCAGCCCAACAATAAGGAAAAGGAATAATAGAAATAGGAAGGTCATCTGGTTTACGCCCCCTTACTCACCCGAGGTGGCCTTCAATATAGGTAAATATTTCCTAGCACTGATAGATAGACATTTTCCAGTTAACCATGCTTATAGGAAACTCTTCAATAGACACAATTTAAAAATTAGTTTTAGTTCAACTACCAATTTTAAAAACATAATCAATCATAACATACAAAAAACACAAGAAGAAAACAGCTGTTCATGCAGGAATAAAGAATTGTGCCCGCTAAATGGAGCTTGCATGTCCAAGACCATCATATATGAAGCTACCGTAAACTCTATAACCACTAAAGACACCGTTTCGACGAAGAAATACGTGGGCCTGACAGAGGGTAATTTCAAGGCCAGGTTCAATAACCACACTTTGAGCTTTAGGCACTGGAACAAAAGAAAAGCGACACAATTATCCAATCATATTTGGTCTTTAAGAGATAAAGGTGTCGATTATAACATACAATGGAAGATTTTGGCCAGATGTAAGCCCTATACTAACGGCAGCGGAAGGTGCGGTTTATGCGACATGGAGAGATGGCTTATCTGGAAAAGCAGCTTAGACCCTACCACATGTCTAAATACAAGGACAGAGCTTTTCGGATCATGCCCACATGTGACTAAATTTCTGTTACGTTTTTGGTCCCCTAAAGAAAACGGATAGAACATGCTTTCTGTGTTATGTCCCAAGATTTTATATATTTTTATATATTTTTATGTATTTTTATATAATTTTTATGACGAAAAATGCGAGCGATGTATAAGTACGCAGGCAAAGCAGAGTTATAACAGAGTAATTTCCCTTCATTTTTAACGGTATTTTTTCATAACGTTTTCAAATAGCCAGATAACCGAAGAGATGGTGTTGTGGATTTCCACTTCGGCATCTGAAACTCAGAGTTTTATCTTGACTACCGAGTAATGTAACATATTGTATAGATATATATATATATATATATAAAACAATGTGTGTGTGTATGTGTGTCTATGTGTATGTGTATATATAACCTTACTGAGCATGTATCTTCTTTTATATAGACTGGAAAAATGATTTCTTAAAAAAAACCAAACAAGTAACCTAAATTTATTTTTAATGTAGCCCTACATAATATATACACCATGCAAGCCTATCAAAAGAAAAAAAAAATTAGATATTCATAAAGAAAATTGTTTGAAAAGTCTTCCTTTAAAATATGTGATTTCCACCCCCTCACACACGATGAATGTGGAGATCTCTATTTAAGAAAAATAGACAGTGAATTGTGGGAGAGGAAATCAAGGATTGAAACAAGCAGAGGAAGATCAGCCAATACACTAACATTCCGTGAAGAAGTTCACGAATAATAAATATTCGAAGATGACTTATTGAAAAGGTAATGTATGTTATTGATGTTGCTCCATATCGATCGTTTGTGAACTAAACTGCAGTTGAATTTTAAGCTACTGACGAATTTACGATGAAATATTTAACCCTTCTCTTTCACGCATGTTTTCTCCGCACACACACTTTTATAGCTGTGCGCAGTCCCTTTTCTTTTTGCTCAATAGCTGCCTCATTTCTCTTCTTTCTCCTCATCCACTCTTCCAACATTGAAACACAAACCTGCAACGTCTATTATCCACATGATTCAGTTTTAAAAAAAGCGTTAAAATTCTGTAAGCACTATATACACTCAAAGAAAGCATGAATAAAAATCAGAATAACCAGCAATATAAAATACTAATAACGTTATAATTAAGCTTCTGATATAAACGGAAAAAATGAATATATTACTCTAAAACATGGATTATTTAGTGGGCTCAAACAACATTGCATCTATCGTGAAGAAGCTTCTTTCTGTTCCGGTTAAAAGTTATTATAAAGTAGTAAAAATTAGTAACCAAATTTGGGGTTATGTTTCAGCTCTCATACCATAAAGTGTATAGTTCAAACGGAAACCAACAAATAAAATAAAGAATACTAATATTTTGTCGAGGGAATATGGGCTGTTAAGAAATGAGTGACTACCAATGTAATTGGAAACGTTTATATTTAATCTATCACATACAAAAATAGAGAAATAACGTTTATCAAAACATCAGATACTGCAATAAATCGTTTCTTCAGACTGAAGAATATTGCCTAGATAAATTGATACGTTATTTCCGTTAATGTTGGCCGCATAAAATAGACTTATTTACTGACGAAATTTTAGTAATATGGTGAGATAATTTAAACGTTCTGTTTGATGAGTAAAGATTCTGTTAGTTTGAGCATTTTGTTTAAATTATCAGAGTGTATACTTATCAATTAGTTGATAGGGTTCAAAATCCTTTTATCTATATATTCACACCATTTAAATCCCGCTGGTGTGATAGTAAATTTGAAATCGATGAAGGCTCGAAATAAAAGTAAAGAAACCCAAGAGGAATTACTGTTACGATACTTGTCAGGAAAAACAACAATTACAACTGCAGCCCAAACATCATCATCCTCAACATCATCATCAGGCGGAATACTACCTTCCAATATCACCACAGCTAGCTCCACCATCAATACCACAATCATTATCATCAAAGATAATGTAATATACAATATCATATTCCGTTTTACTCTAAATTGTTCTAGGCTTTATACTGACTAAAAGAACACTAAACATTATATTGCAATCAAAAAAAAAAAGAACAAATAAACAAACAGAAATTTATATTCACCGTTTGTATGTGACACCTTAATGACTACCTTGTGGCTCATGCATCTGGATTTGAAAAACAACTGCAAGGTTACTAGTTAATGATGGAGTGATGGCTCCGAAAGAGATTAAGTGTCTAACGTCATCGCATGTTGCTCCATAATTAGAAAAACATAGTGTTTACTAAGCAGTCAATCTAAAAAGACAGCTCGTTAATGGATGCCGAACTGGAAAGGATTTATGGCAAATATAAAACCTTTGGAGAAGTGAAAATTGATTCGACAGTTTGCCATTTTGATGCGATATAAATGGAGATATGTACACATTAAACGGTCGCGAATACCATTCCTAGTATTATATTCACTTTTTAATATCGCCGTAGCAGAAGCAGGGAATTGATATAATCAGAAGAGGGACGGAATAAATGACTAGTGTTAATTAATTTGACGAGTTCAAATTGCATTAAGTTCACATTTGCTTTGCATCGTTCTAGGGTCGATTAAATATGTAATAATCAAATACTGAGGTTGGGAGTAATCAGTTATACCCTATACTCAAAATGTGTGGTATAGCCCCTGTGTTATAAATTTATATTACAGCAAAGACCGACAAAATTAAGGGAGCACTTTAACGGTATTTTGTTACGTCCTCTTCACGTTTAACATTTCTTCTGATGCAGCACGGAATTTTGTCAGTGAACAGGTCGCGGTCTCAAAGCGACGAAAATATTTTGACAAATTAAATTTATATGTTGAAGTGAATCTAACGGTTTTTGTGTGTGTGTTTCTTAAATGGCTTATAAACACCTTCCACGCTGCAATTGTTTTCGTTCCAACACACGATCTCAGATTAAGTCACTTGCTATGCAAGTACATCTCCGTAATTTTATTTTTTTGATATCGATAAAATAAGTACCAATCAGATACTGGATATCATTACTCGATATTTATCTATCGTGATAACTTTGTTGCGTTATGCAAATGTTAGAAACAAATATTAACTAATTAGTAAAGAAACGAAATAGCTTAATAGATTCGATCCAGTAACGTTAAGCTCAAATCATCTGCATATGACATGAAGATGCTTATATTGTGGACATGCCATCTCAGTATATAGGACTTAAAGGGAAGCCTGAGGGGTTAAGAAGTTTGGACAGGAATATTTCACCATAGTTTATTATCGACCCAACTCCTGAATCTCAGAGTTATACACAATAAAGGAAATGAGTGTTATGTCTCATTTGATTGGGGCAAACATATGATAACAAACGCGACTGAAAATAATACCTCCGCCTTCGCTAAGGCGGAGGTAATAATAATGATTTCAAATTTTGGCACAAAGTCAGCAGTTTCAGGTAAAATGGTAGGTCGATTACATCGATTCCAGTCTTCAACTTATACTTATTTTATAGACCCCTAAAGGATGAAAGGCAAGGTGAACGTCAGTGGAATTTGAACTCAGAACATAAAGACAGACGAAGTGATGTTAATCATTTTGCTCGAATTCTTTCTACAATAAACTCAAAATGTGAAATGTGAAGGAGAGAGACAAATCAGTTACGTCTTATCCCGGTATTTTACTTGCACTTTATTTTATCGACCCTGGAAGGACGAAAGGCAAAGTTGACCTCGGTAGGATGTGAACTCAGAGCTTAAGACAGAAGAGATAACTCTAAGCATTTTTTCCTGTAAGCTTACGATTCTGATAACTTGCTGCATTTTAATAATAAAGTGATTCATTAAAATTTAGCACAAGGCCAGTAAGCTTCTGGAGTACCATAGTTTTTGAGTTGTGCTGTCCCTTAAGGATGAATGTCTAAGTTGACCTTGGCGATATTTGAACTCAGGACACAGAGCAGCAAAAAAATGCTGCTCAGCATTTTGTCCGCCAGGCTAGTGATTCTGCCAGCTTGTCGCCTTTTAATTATAATAGTAAGTTTCAAATTTTGGCACAATGCCAGCAATTTCGTGGTAGGGATAACTCGATTACATCGACCTCAGTGTTTAACTGGTACTTATT
>NC_043001.1:33083027-33113027 GCF_006345805.1 Octopus sinensis | reverse complement strand
TTGGTTTACCATTTGCAAGGTCAACAATTTATATCTCATTACAAGAAAAGTGCATTGTCCATGCCAGAGATACGTCGCTCTCAGGCAACACTGTCCGCTTAATTGTAACAAAATATTTTTGTCTCACAAAACATTTATTTTTAATAAGCAAGAACATTAGACAATTAATGGCTATTATATTACCTAGCAGTTCAAATCAGTACGTGAGTATAGTTTGTACAGGTATGGTCTGTATTGATTTGTGCCTTGTGACAACTCATTGGGTTAGGGAGTCACTTTTTTTCCCTTCTTCATGCTCCCACCTGTCATACATAAACACTCTCCCGCACACACAATAAATAAGATTTGAAAATTATTTTTAAGTTCACTTCTAAAAAAATAGTAAAAAATATGGATTGACACATATGGAAATGCTATGAATGCTTGGATGGTTATTTATCGGGTATTCATAAATTAAGATTCTAATTCAACAGACAGGGTTCTGCACCTTAATTGATCTAGAAGTTGAATTTAGAATAAAATGTGCATACTAAGTTCCTTCCTTTTATCATAAAAGAAATAAATACGATGGAGGTAATCCATTTCTCTACATCAGCCACTGTATAACTGGAAGCACCAGACTTATAAATAAAGTAAATAGTTATCGTAAATGTTCTTTTGAATAATTGAATACTGTTCAAACTCTGGATGAGATAGAAGCTGGGCCAGTAATAATGGTTCCACAGTTTGGCTCACGGTCAGCAATTTTGAGGGAGTAGAGCAAGACCACATCACATCAGCCCCTGTGATCAACTGGTTCTTATTTTATCGACCCCCAAAAGGATAGAAGGTAAAACTGACATGGGCGAAATTTGAACTGAGAATGTAATGCCGCTAAGCCTTTTGTTCGGAATGCTAGCGATTTTGCCAGCTCGTCTCCTTGCAGGAACTATATTAGAATATCAATTTAATGAATCCCATGTCTTCTTTTGAATAATGGTTTCATCATACGCGCCAAATTAATGCGTGGAAAGAATTTTTTAGTGCACGAGGGAACATTACTATAAATACTTTGTAGCTCTCAGGTTCGATTCATGATAAATGCAAGTATATGAGCTTTAAATCTATCATCACATACTCCTTACATATACCGGCTTCATAAAACCTTCAAAATTATAGATTTTACACAATGTTGACGGACTTATTTTTCTGGATATATGATTCAATTCCAAGAGATTTTTATCCAGGACATTTATTCACTTTATCTGTTTGTCTATTTGCCTGTGCCCCTTCTTCTTCTTCCTCTCTTTATCTATCTGTCTGTCAATTTGCCTGTCTCTCTCTCTCTCTCTCTCACTCACTCTTTATCTGTCTGCCTATCTGTCTATTTGCCTGACTGTCTGTTTGTTTGCCTGCCTGCCTGCCTGTCTGTTTGTTTGCCTGCCTGCTTGTCTGTCGTTTGCTTGTCTGTCTGTCTGTTGCCTACCTGTCTGTCTGTTTGCCTGCCCATCTATCTGTTTGTCTGCTTTGCCTGCCTGTATGTATTATATGACTGTATATAAGTGCGTGTTTGTGTGAAGGCGCGTGGCTTAGTGGTTAGGGTATTCGGCTCATGATCATAAGGTCGTGAGTTCAATTCCTGGCGACGTGTTGTGTCCTTGAGCAAGACGCTTTATTTCACGTTGCTCCAATCCACTCAGCTGGCAAAAACGTGTCGTACCTGTATTTCAAAGTCCAGCCTTGCACACTCTGTGTCACGCTGAATCTATCTGAAAACTACATTAGAGGTACACGTGTCTGTGGATTTCACGAGCAAGCTATTCTGTTGATCGTAGCAGCTGGGACCCTCGTCGTCGTAACCGACGGTGTGCTCCTTTGTGTGTATGTGACGATATGTATATCTTTATATACACATACATATATGCATATGTCTGTATATCTATATCTGTTTATAAGAAGATCTATTTAATTTGATATTAATCTTCATTCATAAATGCTGTCTATTGTCAACTATATATTCGAGGGTAAGTTAGAAATTGTATGTATTCTGGCTTTTGTAATTTATTAAAACAAAACCAGGTTTGAACAATTACATCATTTTCTGACATAGTCACATTGCTTTTCGATTCACTTCTTCCAGCGGTTCTCAAGGCTGCTTATTACATCTGATTACATCAGAGAAGATTTTCGGCTAGTTGTTCAGCAATTTGTACATCGCTTCCTGCGCTTCTTCCTCCGTAGCAAATCGATGACCTCAAAATGTTTGAACAGTCCAAAGAGGTGATCATCAGAAGCCGCAAGATCTGGACTATGTGTAGGGTCTTCCAGCACTGGAAAGCCAAATTTTCAATGGTTTCAGACATAGTCATAAGAGATAAGATCTGGATCCATAACTTTGCACCAGAATCCGAAAGGTAGAGTCTGGAGTGGAAACACCCGCAATCGCCAATGAAAACGAAATTCAAGATTCAACCTGCCGCAGAAAAACTGACTCTAACTGTTTTTTGGGAAATGCAAAAATACTATTCTGGAACATGCTCGGGAAAAGTGTTCTCCAGTCATCACTGTAAGCTACAGTGAAATGTTAGCTAACAAATTGATAACAGCAATTTGTATCAAATACCGAGTTCTATTGTCAAATCAAGTGTTATTGTTGCATGACACTGCACACCTACACACGGCCGACCATATCCAAAATAAATTTGCTTTTATCGGTGTAGCCGTTGAGTAAGCTTATGCGCTTCGATAATATTTCTTGGCACCCATTTCGCACTGACTTTGAGGAATTGAAGCTTCACATGGATGATTTTGAAAGCAGAACCATGACTAATTTTCGGAAAATATGCTACCTCATCGATAATCAATCGTCTGTTTGCTAGAACCATCTCTCGAGATTGTTGAATCTTCACGTCAGTGGTAGATGCGTGGCATGCTTCTTTTTCCTGCTTCACGCATTCCTGTATCATTTTACTGCTGATTAGCATTGAAGGCGCGTGGCTTAGTGGTTAGAGGCATTCAGCTCATGATCGTAAGGTCGTGGGTTCAATTCGCGGCGGGGCGTTGTGTCCTTGAGCAAGACACTTTATTTCACGTTGCTCCAGTCCACTCAGCTGGCAAAAATGAGTAGTACCTGTATTTCAAAGAGCCAGTCTTGTCACACACTGTGTCACGCTGAATCACTCCTAGAACTACGTGTCTGTCGTGTGCTCAGCCACTTACACGTTAATTTCACGAGCAAGCTGTTCTTTTGATCGTATCAGCTGGGACCCTCGTCGTCGCAACCGACGGAGTGCTCCTGGCTTTGAAGGCAGTGCAGTAAACTTAAGAAAAAGTTTTGGCGAAAGGGCGGATAAATTTTGACTTACTTTTGTATTTCTTCTATAATATTACTGTACTTATACGGACTGTTAGCGATTCGTATATACATGCGCACACACACACGTATAAATAAATATATATATCTTATATTATAGTTTCTATCTATCTATTTATCTCTCTCTCCATACATACGTATATATATATATATATATATATATATATATGTGTGTGGTGTGTGTGTGTGGTGTATGTATAATTACCCTCATTATATCTTGACGAGACAGCTTTCTTTATGCATTTCTCTCTACATGTGTGCTTGTGTGGTGTTTGCGTATGTATGTATGTATGTATGTATGTATGTAAGTATGAATATATATATGTGTGTGAATACGCTTAATAAATTATGAAACATCATTGGCATAAATAACTAAATAAAGGCACTTATGGCTAATTAGCTGTTGTCATCAAAATTTAGCGGATTCCCCCAAAATGCATTAGTAAAGGGAAATAGCTATGATCTCCATAAAGAAACGAAAGTAGTTACTTTCCCTTCAGTAATGCATTTTAGAGAATTCACTTACATTTTATGATAAAATCGAATTAACTACTAGTATTACTATTTATTGTACTGATGCGTGGTACGATCTGTTATATACTTTTATATATATATACGTACGAATAGTCATACATATATACATATACATGTATGTGTGTGTCTGTGTGTGTGTGTGTAATCATACACATATATGTAAAGATATGCATATATATATGTAAGGGTATATAATATATATATATGTAAGGATATATATATATATATATATCCTTACATATATATATATATATATATATATGCATATATATATATATATACTTATATATACACATCACATCACTCTACACACACTACCTCTGAGCACTTCCCAGCACCCACACCATACACTATTATCTGCACACTCACACGCCATCATCCATACACTCACAAACTTACATACTCTCACTCACACGCGCACCTTCGTTTTGGGATCACCAATACCTTATTACCTCCCCTTCCTCTTGGTCTCCTGTCAAAATATTTTTTCCCAACCAGTTGCCATGATTGATCGCTAAAGTTTTTCTTTTTTATTCTCTCTCTGTTTATTTCCTCATATTCATTTCCGTTGAAGAGTGTACGTTGGAACCGTAAAATATTTTCTCACTTTCCCTAGCGTCAAAACAATACACCTCCTTGTTGTTCATACTCGTCTTTTGTTTTTTCTGTAAATTTCAACTATGTATACATATAAGGATAAAGCTAGTTTATATAATAGTATCTACAGGCATTTCACCATTATGGTTGTTTGGAGTCCTGCTATAGCTATTCCAAGAGCATTTAGATGCTCGAGAACGACGGATCATCAGGGAACACTTTATTGCGTTAAGTTACGTGTCCGTCTTATTTCACCTACATTTGCTCAATAGTTCATAAGTGGTAATACTACACAGTGTTGAGCTTACAAGAAATCAGCTGGATGATGATAATCTACGTGGAGCTTTAAACATGATAGTAGCAGTCATACATCTATTTGTCCACACAATCCCCTACTTATACATTATATATATATATTATATATATATATATATATATATATATATATATATATATATATGGCTGTTCCGTTGATCGGATCAACTGGAACACTCTTCGTCGTAACCGACGGGGTAGCAGTTATATAATGAGTATAAATATAGCCGTTTAGATATAATGAAAGAGTTAATGATGATAGAAAGTTAGATGGTATGCTTGTGTGTGTCTGGACGACCGTGTATTCTGTTTACTTAATGGGCACATGTATGGCGGAATGGTTATGTAGATTGGCTCACAATCATGGCCCCAGATTCTATCCTACTGCTCAAAATTTTGGGAAAATTTCTTACTACTATCGACTCAAATAGATCTAAACCTAGCTCACGAGAAAGTAGGTTGAGCAAAAACGTGTGGAAGCACATTGAATGGATTTTCTACCTGGAATGCAAAAGACCATTATTTCTCACTCGCATTTTCTGTCCAAAGGATACATTAAGAGTACATGTAGCTGTCTTACTAATAACGCCTCAAATCAGTACGTTCCGGTGATGGAACAATAAAATCCATCTAGGAATTTATAAAACTAAATCTGATTAGTGGTATATTCTACACCAATACTGTCGCTAATAAATCTATACCTATTATAGAATCTTTTCTGACTAAAAGAAAAATGAAAAAACAGAATATACTGTGATAAATATCTCATTGAAACAATTCGACTGAAACAAATCGCTATATATATTTTTTAAATATACAGACACGTGAAATTAAGTATTTAAACACTGTTTGAATCATATGATTATTTCAACGCTTCAATTGCATGTGAAGTGGGTGTGTGACAAGAGTTAGATCACAATCATAATAAATTACATTTGCGGTAAGTAGGCATGTATGATATATACTTATGTTCTTATATATATATCTATATATTATATAGATATATATATATATATATATATATATGTATAAGGAACACACACATACAATATATATATATATATATATATATAAGGACAAACACACACAACATACAATATATACTTTTTTTCCTGCATGCAACCTTTTTTCTGTGCTTGTTTGTGTGTGATGTATTATGGTGGATGTGTCCGTGCGCTTATTTGCACAAGTAAGTAATGTGTGTGTATGTATGTGAGTGTGTATGTGAGTGTGTGTGTGGAGTAGAGATTAATTTCGCGTAAGTGCACGTACGGGAATATATATTTGCCGTAGAGGAAGAATAAGAAATGATGAATCACTGAGGTAATAGTGCATTAATACGAACTCGATACAGCCGGGAATTAAACAATTTAACCGAGGCCGAAACAATTACATTATTTGGATGATGCATTTCAATGAACTGATACTTCGCATGCATGCACTCACACATATATATTATACACACACATACGCACAAACATGCATATATATAGATAGATGTAATGTACGTATATATGTATATATAGTATATATATATATATATATATATATATATATATATATACTTACATATAAATATATACATATATACAGAGATATATGTGTGTGTGTATGTATATTATATATATATATAATATATTATATATGTATTATAAGCGCAGGAGTTGCTGTCTGGTAAGTAACTAGTTTATCAACCACATGGTTCGGGTTCAGTCCACTGCATAGCACCTTAGGGAAGTGTCTTCTACTATAGCCTCGGGTCGACCAAAGCCTTGTGAGTGGATTTGGTAGACAGAAACTGAAAGAAGCCCGTTGTATATATGTATATAAATATATGTGTGTGTATATTTTTGTGTGTCTGTGTTCGTCGCCCCAACATCGCTTGACAACCGATGCTGGTGTGTTTACGTTCCCGTAAGTTAGCGGTTCGGCAAAAGAGTCCGATAGAATAAGTACTAAGCTTACAAAGAATAAGTCCTGGGGTCGATTTGCTCGAATAAAGGCGGGGCTCCAGCATGGCCACAGCCAAACGACTGAAACAAGTAAAAGAAGGTAAAGAGTATATATATATATATATATATATATATATTAGCAAGATCTATAGCAAGTTTTAATCTACCTTCCAACAGAATTTTTGTCATCGGTTCAGTAAGATTGTTGATATCATTACCCTTACCAACCCCATTGCGTTGAGAGAATGTTTGGAGCGTCGCACAAAATGAATATTTAGTTAAGGCATTTTAGTACATTATGTAAGTTTAAGTCACGGCTGTCATCATTCTAAGGTTGATAAAATTTATTACATATCGAATACTCGGTTCGATATAATCTACTGCACCTTTGTCCCCAAATTTCAGGCCTTGTGCCTACGTTAGAAACAAGCGATATAGTGAAAGTTATTTTTATATACGTTCTGCTACCAGATCGATAAAAACGTACCTGTTAAGTACTTTAGTTGATTGAATTGGACGTTAACCAATCCCAACATCTGTGGCTTTGTATATGAGAGGGAAATAATTTCTCAGCTTATGAATATTTTTCTTTGTTGTTGTTGTTTTAAATTTGATTTCGTTCATTTCGAAGATTAAATTATTGCTTTCTTTTAAAGAGGTGTCAACCAAGCTATTCTCTTTCTTGTTACGTGCTATCACTACTCCTCTAGCTGATTCTCGCAGAGGTCACTAGCGCTTCATACACCCGATATCAAGAAAATAAAGTACCAGCCGAATAAGATTGACCACCCTCCGCTCCACTAAAACTTTATGGCCTTGTACCAATGTAAATAACAATAACATTTTTCGTCTTCCTCTTCTTCTTCTTCCCCCTCCGCTTCTTCTTCCTCCCCTTCCCCTTCTTCTTCTTCCTCTTCTTCCTCATCTTCTTCCTCCTCTTCTCCTTCTTCTTCCTCCTCTTCTTCTCCTTCCTCTTCCTCATCTTCTTCTTCCTCATCTTCCTCTTCTTCTTCCTCATCTTCTTTCTCTCCTCTTCTTCCTCCTTTTCCTATTCTTCTTCCGCATCTTCCTCTTCTTCTTCCTCCACTTCTTCTCCTTCCTCCTCTTCTCCATCCTCCTCTTCTCCTTCTTCTTCTTCTTATTATTATTATTAGTAGTAGTATGTTGTTGTTGTGCTTTCGAGTAAACGGAAGTCTCTTGAGGAGGGTTCTTAAGAAATTGGCTAATTCACAAATTTTATTGGATGAAAATTATTCCTTTTAGGATTGTTCTACAAATAAAATATACTTTAAACGCCGGCAAGTCTCGTTCTGTACTTTGAGGTAGACAGAAGGTCGATTTTAAACTCCACTTTATTTTCCTGATTATTTTATGTGTGTATGTGTGTGCGCGCGTGCGCGTGTAGTATCTATCTATGATAATTTTCACTGTAGCTTTTATTTCTAAAAGAAAGTAAGACTTAGAAGTAGGAAAGAGATAGCACTCTTTACGACCCTTTAAAAGACAACAGTAATTTAATCTTCTAATGCACGAAAACAGACATAAAAAAAAATTCAGAATTTAAAAAATATATAGAAAAACTGATACTAAAGCAAAAAAATATATATATACTCGCTATGGGTTACTCTTTTACTCTTTTGCTTGTTTCAGTCATTTGACTTCGGCCATGCTGGAGCACCACCTTTAGTCGAGCAACTCGACCCCGGGACATATTCTTTGTAAGCCTAGTACTTATTCTATCGGTCTGTTTTGCCGGACCGCTAAGTAACGGGGACATAAACACACAACAGCATCGGTTGTCAAGCAATGCTAGGGGGACAAACACAGATACACAACACACACAACGCATATATATATATATATATATATATATATTAACATATATACGCCGGGCTTCTTCAGTTTCCGTCTACCAAAATCCACTCACAAGGCTTTGGTCGGCCCGAGGCTATAGTAGAAGACACTTGCCCAAGGTGCCACGCAGTGGGACTGAACCCGGAACCATGTGGTTGGTAAACAAGCTACTTACCACACAGCCACTCCTGCGCCTGTATCTGAAAACGCAAATATTTTGATAGAATAGTAACAACAACCAAGTACATATGTAACACACTTTTTGTCAAAAAATATCAGTTTGAGATGAGGATTAAATATATCGTTTCCAGCCTCTCATTCTATTAACTGGGGTTACTCCAGACAGGTAGTTCCTAGGTATGAATTTCCTAACTGAAAGAAAATTCTTTTAGGAAGTGTTATGTAATAAATAAAAGTATAGGCATAGGAGTGGCTGTGTGGTAAGTAGCTTGCTTACGAACCACATAGTTCCGGGTTCAGTCCCACTGCGTGGCACCTTGGGCAAGTGTCTTCTACTATAGCTTCGGGCCGACCAATCCTTATGAGTGGATTTGTAGATGGAAACTGAAAGAATCCCGTCGTATATATATATATATAATATTATATATATATTATATAATATATATATGTGTGTGTGTGTGTGTGTGTGTGTGTGTGTGTGTGTGTGTGTGTTGTGTGTGTATGTTTTGTGTGTCTGTGTTTGTTACCCCCCCCCAACATCGCTTGACAGCTGATGCTGGTGTGTTTATGTCCCCGTAACGTAGCGGTTCGGCAAATGAGACCGATAGAATAAGTACTTGGCTTACAAAGAAAGGGTCCTGGGGGCGATTTGCTCGACTAAAGGCGATGCTCCAGCATGGCCACAGTCAAATGACTGAAACAAAGAGTACATCAACACTTCATTTCGCTACCGAACAGCGAGATTAAAAGAACATTTCTTCAAAGCGAAAGATACAGGGGCATTTCTCATGTCCCCCAAAGAGTAGTCGCTGTAATGTCCCGATCGATAAAATAAATGAGGTTCTATACATCGAGCAAACAGAACCACACAGCACAATATATACTGATTGTTTTAAAAACAAAGTAAAACTGAGGATGAATCGAAGATACAAGGTCAGGTACAGAATCGTACACCAGCCCAAGGACTAATCTCACAGTATGCGGCACGAAGAAAATCAAAGAGTCACTGTAAATGACATCGGTGTAGCCGTCGATCTTTGTTCATTATCACATGCGTAGCAGATTATGGGCAGGTATTCTCCGCTGACGTAAAGTGTGGCAAAATGTTTCTTTGGATATTCCAAATCACAAAATGATCCTGGAGTTGTGCCGAGTAACGGGAGTCAAGAGTGAGAATCATTGCAACAGATCAGTTAGAGTCGAAAGCTACCTTTCTGAACGTGTGGGAATAATGATTTTTCTGCGCAGAAAACTGGAAACTTAAAAATAAGAAAGCAAGTCGTGGAGACTGCTGTTCTGATTTAAAATGTAACACGTCGCACCATCAGGATTTTGAAGTTTTATATTAAATAAAAAAAAAGCAAATTATAAAAATTTACTATAAGATAAAGATAAATGCACGCATTAAACTTTGCGCCTAATGCGCACACATGCAACAGAGCAGTGTATTTATCGAACAATATCCTTGTATTTGCTGCCTCACCTCAAAAACTGGAGCACACCATATCGCTTTTTTTTAAATATAGTTTTATGTTCTTGCAGCTATTATTCTTTATTGCTGTTGGTTTTGTAGCGGCTCTTGTTCATTATATATATATATATTTTTTTTATTAAAGATGTACTAAAATTCATTAAATTATCTTCTCTCTCTATATAAACGGCAGTTTGTCTGTGCGTGTTTCTGTGTGTCTGTTTGCTCGTACCCTCACTCTGACCACGGCTTTCAACCGATTCTGATGAAACTTGACGCACACATAGCCCAATGTCATAATTCAAAACTAACGCAGCGAAAATTTTGAAAAGTTCCCCCAGTTCTGAAAAAAATCGATAAATTCGACATGGGGTCGAGAATAAAAAAAAATAAACCACAGACTGTCTAGGGGACGCAACTCAAACTTTTTTTACTCTCAAAAAAAAATTTACCATCATTTTTTTTCCATTTTTTTGCTATTTTTTGGCTATAACTCTCTAAAAATGCTTTATAGTTATTTCCCTTACAAACCTGAGCAACGCCGGGCGATACTGCTAGTTTAATTAATAAATTAGTAGCGCTATTAATGATATTAATAGTTGTTTTGTTTCAAATGCTAATTATACTTTGTTGTTGACGTCATCGCTGTAATGATATTAACAGCGGCAATAACAGCAGCGGTAGTAGTGGTGGTAGTAGCACCGATAGCAGCAGTAATATTTTCTTTATAAAAGCATTCCACTCATGGTCAAAATTTCTCTTTCATATGTGACCGACATAAGTTTATCGGATGTTGTTAAACATCGCTGGGCACAATGCGTTTTGCATTGTTTTAGCCATCGCATGAAGCCACTCCGCTGGGTAGGCGAGTAGGTCAACATTTCCCCTTCATTGAAAGGGGGGGGGCCTGAAGCAACGTGAAATGAAGTGTTTTGTTCAAGAACACAACTCGCCACCTGATCTGGGAATCGAATCCACGATCTAGCGATCGTAAGTGCCTACTCATTAGGCCACAGGCCTTTACCCACACACACACACACACACACACCACACATATATATATATATCGAGAAAGAGAGAAAGATAGAGAATATATATATATATATATATATATATATATATATATATGCCGGCAGTAGCAGATGGTGCGCGTCGTCTGTAAATGATATAACTACGAGTGCCTTTCTGCACCACAAACCGATATGAGAGGATCTCTCAAGGTAAATAACGCAGTAATTCTGTGTCCTAATACTTTTGTTCACCATTAGTGATCTACTTAACAAAAAAAAACGAGGTGAAAAACAGATGAAATATAAAGATAATGGATGCGATGAAAAGAATGTTTTTTGACATTACCGTACTGATTAAAATGAAAAGGAACAGAAAACGATCATATCAGTGCTTTATACAGTACTGAACAGTTGATGGTTATCACGAATAGAACATTCGAAGCTGACTTGATCTAAACAATCACCACAATACTTTGATGTTTTAAAGAGATGCTTCGATTTCCTACAACCTGAGCAGCTGTTTGATTTTCATATTTTATAATAAGATGGCCTAGTGATTAGAGCAGCGGACTCGCGGTCAAGGGATCGCGGGCTTGAATCTCAGACCGGGCCATGTGTGTGTTTATGAGCGAGGCACCTAAGCTCCACGCGGCTCCGGCAGAAAGTAATGGCGAACTTATGCTGACTCTTTCGCCACAACTTTCTCTCTCTCTTTGCAGCTCACCTGCGACGGACCGGCATCCCGTCCAGGTGGGGGAATCCTATACGCCAAGGAAACCGGGAAACCGGCCCTTATGAGCCAGGCGTGGCTCGAGAAGGAACAAACAAGATGGATAACGAAGGCAGCGAGCTGGCAGAATCGTTAGCATGTCGGGCGAAATGCGTAACCGTATTTCGTCTGCGTTACGTTCTGAGTTCAAATTCCGCCGAGATTGACTTTGCCTTTCATCCTTTCGGGTCAATAAATTAAGTACCAGTTACGCACTGTGGTCGATATAATTGACTTAATCCGTTTGTCTGTCCTTGTCTTCTCTGTTTAGCCACTTGTGGGTAGTAAAGAAATATGTATTTCGTCATGTATTTCTTTACGTTCTGAGTTCAAATTCCCTCGAGGTTGACTTTGCCTTTCATCCTTTCGGGGTCGATAAATTAAGTACCCGTTGCGTATTGGATTCGATCTAATCGACTGCCCCACTCCTCTAAAATTTCGCGCCTTGTGCCTGGTGTACAAAAGAATATTAAAATGGATGACATTTGTCGTTTAGTCCTAATGTCCTGATCGAAGAACGTGTTACTGTATCAAGTCCAAGCTTTAAGTCGGTGAGCTAGCAGAATCGTTATCTCACTGGGTAAAATGCTAAACCGTCATTTCGATGACCTTACGTTCTGAGTTCAAGTTCCTCCGAGGTCGGTTTTGCCTTTCATCCTTTCGGCATCGATGTAATCACCTATCCACTTCCATGAGCTTGCTGTACTTGTGCCAAAATTTGAAAGCAATATTACGTTCAACTTTAGACCATTCCATTGTGGAGGCGCAATGGCCCAGTTGTTATGGCAGCGGACTCGCGGTCGTAGGATCGCGGTTTCGATTCCCAGACCGGGTGTTGTGAGTGTTTATTGAGCGAAAACACCTAAAGCTCCACGAGGCTCCGGCAGGGATGGTGGTGATCCCTGCTGTACTCTTTCACCACAGCTTTCTCTCACTCTTACTTCCTGTTTCTGTTGTACCTGTATTTCAAAGGGCCGGCCTTGTCACTCTCTGTGTCATGCTGAATATCCCCGAGAACTACGTTAAGGGTACACGTGTCTGTGGAGCGCTCAGCCACTTACACGTTAATTTCACGAGCAGGCTGTTCCGTTGGTCGGATCAACCGGAACCCTCATCGTCGTAACCGACGGAGTGCTTCCAATTCCAGACCATTCCATTTTCTTTACTTTTTTCTTCTTCATAACATCTATACATATTAGTTTCAAATTTGTTTCAAATTTTGGCAGGAGACCAAAAATTTCGTTGGTGGTGATGGGGGGTGGGTAAGTCGATAGCATCAGCCCCAATGCTCAACTGGTACTTATTTTATCGATCCCGAAAGAATGAAAGGCAAGCGTCGGAAGAAATGCTCCGAAGCATTTTACCCAGCATTGTAACGATTCTGCCAGCTCACCACCATAAAGTGTTTAAATCTATTATCGAGTGTAACCTTCCCAGAGAGGCCTTCCGTTATTAAATCTTTTTCTTCGTCTTAGAATCTACAGAAACTAGCTGCTCTTGTTCAAGTAGA
This sequence comes from Octopus sinensis, assembly GCF_006345805.1. NCBI lineage: Eukaryota > Metazoa > Mollusca > Cephalopoda > Octopoda > Octopodidae > Octopus > Octopus sinensis. The sequence goes on along the minus strand of NC_043001.1, from coordinate 33,099,483 downwards.
TATCTGGCACGGACATAATAGTTAGGTGATGAAGTAAAAAAAAACAGCCGTTGCTTCTACAGCTGCAGCTGCAGATAATTCAGTTGTTACCCTTGTTTACCATCAGTACCCAGCACGCAGGCTTCGGATTAAGATCATACAAACCTGGTTATCCTGTGTTCACGCTGTGACACCGGATAAAGTATACCTTGGAATCCATTATCCAATTTGTTCGCCCTTAAGATGGTAGTACGTAGTCTGAGAGAAATTTGGTTAAGAAAGGCGGCGAGCTGGCAGAAACGTTAGCACGCCGGGCGAAATGCGTAGCCGTATTTCGTCTGCCGTTACGTTCTGAGTTCAAATTCCACCGAGGTCGACTTTGCCTTTCATCCTTTCGGAGTCGATAAATTAAGTACCAGTTACGCACTGGGGTCGATATAATCGACTTAATCCGTTTGCCTGTCTTTGTTTGTCCTCTCTGTGTTTAGCCCCTTGTGTGTAGTAAAGAAATAGAAATAGGTATTTCGTCTGCCGCTACGTTCTGAGTTCAAATTCCGCCGAGGTCGACTTTGCCTTTCATCCTTTCGGGGTCGATTAAATAAGTATCAGTTACGCACTGGGGTCGATGTAATCGACTTAATCCGTTTGTCTGTCCTTGTTTGTCCTCTCTGTGTTTAGCCCCTTGTGGGTAGTAAAGAAATAAGAAATTTGGCTATTAAATTCAGCTCAAATGAGGAGCTTCTGCATTGAAGAAGAGCAAAAAGTTTATAGGTTCAGGCCCATCTTTAGTAACCTTCTCTGGCAAAAACATCATATGCTCGAAACAGAGCTGTTGTGGTCAGTTGGTCATAGTTTCTATAAATATTCAAATATTCAATTGAAGAGGTATTCATTAGAGATCATAACATTCTATAGAAATATAGTGGATACGGTATGAGAACTGAAATAAATCAACATATATTCGATAATCGATCTAAAGCCCCTCATTTGATCATGTTGTGCTACAAAAATGCATAATACCTGTTTGATTGCTCTAATCGAAAATTCAATGATAGCATTTTGGACAAAAATTTTCTAGAAATTTAAATATTGAAAAGGCAGAAGCGACACACACACACACACACACACACACGTATGTCTATTATATATATGCATGTATTTGTATATTATATATATTTATATGTATATATAGATATATATGTATATATGTATGCAGATATATATGTATGTATATATGTATGCATATATATATATGTATAAATATATATACATGTATATATTGTATGTATATATATATGTATATATATATGTATATATATATATATATATTATATATATATATACATATATCTATATATGTATACGAGATAAATATATAGATACATCTATATGTATACATATGTGTCTAATATATATATGCATATATGTGTGTGTGTCTACTAAATATGTATATGCCTATATATATGTATAAATGTATATGTATATATGTATATGCTTATATATATATATATATTATATATATATATATACATATAAATGTGTGTGTATGCGTGACGCACACAAACACACACACACACACACAGAAACGCACGCACATACGTACGCTTCTATTACAAAAGTGAGAAAAAGAATTATTGAAATATGAATCAATGGGGGTCACAATTATGAATTTCTTGAAGGAAGATAGCTTATATATACATCCATTATCTTTTAACCTGAAGTATCAAAGTTGTTTAACTTAGTAGGAGTTAAATTATTCAGTCGTGAAATAAACGGACAAAAAAAAAATACAAAATGAAACAAAACTAAAAACCTATAAATATCATTGCGAATGGGATAAAATATACAATAATTTGCAAATTGTCCTACCGATTAATGTGAAAAATTCTGATCGTAAACGCCAGTGATTTATTCAGTATTCAACAATAGTCTCTAATAGAAATTTTAATGAGTTGCTTTGCCTTTTCATTTTATTTTTCCGTGGGAGTGGAGGAGAAATAGATACAAGACCAACAGAAGTGAAATATAATACATGTGTGTATGTGTGTGTGTGTGTGTGTGTGGTGTGTGTGTGAGGGATGTATGTGTATGAATGTATGCATCTCAATCTCTTTCTCAGTAAATGTACATACACACATATACACACAGATATGTACTGTAAATATATATATATATATATATACTTTCATGTTTGTATATATATAATATATATATATATATATATACTTTCATGTTTGTATATATATACATATATCTATATATGTATACGAGATAAATATATAGATACATCTATATGTATACATATGTGTCTACTATATATATGCATATATGTGTGTGTGTCTACTAAATATGTATATGCCTATATATATGTATATATATATATATATATATATAGGTATGTATATGTATGTTTACATACATCTACACATATATATATTTATAGGAATATATGCACTTATATTTATAGATATGTATTTGTATATATATATTATTTAGTTATGCACATATTGGTGTATATATAAATATATATGTATATATGCACCACGTTTTACGAAATCATAAATGTTAAACCGAAACTGATGAGGGATAGTAAATAAACAATAATGGTAAATATTACTAAGAACCTTAAATCTAAATTTGAAATAAGTTTCACTTTGTGGCGTGAATGCAAATAACTCAGAACAATTCATGGCGTCAAAGATGAAGAGACGAATACACTATTGCTCTTACCATGTGCATCTGTTGAACTTGCGAGATTGTCATGCGACATAATTAAATACCAATCAAAACATATCGAACCCTAACGCCTGAGAAATATGCTGGGTAATGTAGAACACTTTTGATCATAGTTTTGCTAACGTAAATTGAACATCGATTACGTAAGAGCAGTTTTGAACAGCTAGCACCTCGGACAAAATATGTTTGTGAATGTTTAGTTATGTCCCTTGAATTTCTGGAATGAAATCGTTAGCGATCTATTTTTGAAAAAAATTTAAGAAATTTACATTGCAGCCTCCTACTTCCTACTTCGTTTGTATTTTGTAAAACCTCAGACAAGTATCTTCAACCATTATTTGGAGTTAATCATCACTTCTGAAATTTCATGGAATCTCGTTCTATGTATGTATGCATGTATGTATTTATGTATGTAGGTACACATGTATTTAAATATATATATATATATATATATCATGCCAGAACAAAAAACAAGAACGCAACAAAATGGACACGTTTCAGGTTTCTGTATGTATGCCCGTATGTATACATGTATGCTACACACACACACACATATATGTGTGTGTATATATATATATATATATATATATATATATATATATATATATGTAATATATATATATTTATTAATTATATATATATATATATATATCTGTGTTTATAAATATTTATGTATGTATATGCATATGTAGGTGTATCATACTGTAATGAAAGCGTCTGTCAGAAAATCTGATAAACCTATGCATTCACATAAAAATCCCTCGTGATAGTTGTTCCGGTTGAAGTGCACATAATGGCTGTTATCACTGTCACGATCGTAAACGCAACGAAATGCAACGAATTACATTGAAAACCGGTAACCAAAGAAAATACTATACTAAGTAAAATATTGGGACAGAATTGGATGTATTTTCACAGAAAACAAATGCAATTGAATTGAAACAACAAACGTGAAGAGAGGAAAAATTGACTCGCCAAGACGGGTTATCTTGATCTTATGTGTATATTAATGGTGACAATCAATAATGATTTTGTGAATAATTATTTTGGTTTCAAATTTTGGTACACATCGAGTTGTCTTAATCGGTTATATCATCTATGTATTAGGTTGTCCCAAAAGTTCGTAAACACTTGCGAAAATTGAATTTTTACTCGCCAAGTACTAACAAAAACAACAAAAATTATTCCTCAAAATAAAGACCATTATTTTCCAAGACTTTCTACGAACTTTTGGGACAACCTTATACTTGACTGGTAGACTATTTTATCGACTCTGAAATGACAGAAAGCAAAGTTGACCTCGGCAGGATATGAACTCAGAACCTACTGAAGCGAAAGAAGTGCTGCTAAACAATATAATTATAACTTAGGTACAAAGTTATTGTTTCATAAAAAGATACGCATTATTATTTCCATTACTCTACTGATTCGTTTATTCCAACGCCTTAATAATAATGGCTTCAATAAGGACACAGGCCTTCCTCAAATATTGGATAGAAAGTAAAGTCAATTATATCGATCCAAATATTTGACTGGCACTTTCTGTTATTGATTTCAGAAGAACGAAAGGCTAAGCTGAATAACTGAAAAAGTAAGCCAAATTATGATATGACAAACTTGGCGGACGGCATGGCTTTCGAAATCACATGGTTCCAGGCTCAGTTCCACCGTGTGTACCTTCAATAAGTATCTACTCCTAGAGTCCCGAGGCCTCCAATTCCTGGTGAGTAAATTTTTGCGAAGAAAACTTGTCAAAAGGCCACCGCATATAAATATATATATATATATATATATATATGCGGTGGCCACACTCAAAAATAAGCAACAAGAATGACTCCGGTGATTTGGTACAATTGTCTCGTACTACAGCATTTTATTAAAAGCTGTAAGTATTACAGCAGATTTAAGATGCTGAGTACTCTTCAGCCAATTTATATAGGTTTTCCAATAATATAAAAGCTTTCAAATCAAGTAGTAACATTTTAGGGAAGGTAAATATACAGATAAAGATGTGGATCTTTATCTGTATATCTGTAGATCTTTATCTACATCTTTATCTGTATATTTACCTTCCCTAAAATGTTACTACATGATTTGAAAGCTTTTATATTATTGGAAAACCTATATAAATTGGCTGAAGAGTACTCAACATCTTAAATCTGCTGTAATATTTACAGCTTTTAATAAAATGTTGTAGTACGAAACAATTGTACCAAATCATCGGAGTCATTCTTGTTGCTTGTTTTTGATTATAATCACCCCGCAAATTTTTATGGGTAACACCATACAAAATTCTGGTGCATCTAAATTAAGTACCATATTCATTTGAATCTAAATTGTTGCTGATCTTATATATATACATATATATATATATATATGCTTATATATGAGTGTTTATATATATATATGTATATTTGAGTGTGTATATATATATGTATATATGAGTGTGTATATATATATGTATATATGAGTGTGTATATATATATGTATATATGAGTGTGTATATATATGTATATATGAGTGTGTTATATATATATGTATATATGAGTGTGTGTATATATATATATATATGAGTGTGTGTATATATATATATATATATATATATATATATATATGAGTGTGTGTATATATATATATATGAGTGTGTGTTATATATATATATATATATATATATATTACATATATACATATATAAATATATATTCATATATGTGTATATATATATATAACATATATAAATATATATGCATATATGTTATATATATATAAATATATATGCATATATGTATATATATATAAATATACATGCATATATGTATTATATATATATATAAATATATATGCATATATGTATATATATAAATATATATGCATATATGTATATATATATATAAATATATATGCATATATGTATATATATATAAATATATATGCATATATGTATATATATAATATATATGCATATATGTATATATATATATAATATAAAATATATGCATATATGAGTGTGTATATATATATATACATATATAAATATATATGCATATATGAGTGTGTATATATATATATATATACATATATAAATATATATGCATATATGAGTGTGTATATATATATATATATGCATATATAAATATATATGCATATATGAGTGTGTATATATATATATACATATATAAATATATATGCATATATGAGTGTGTATATATATATATATACATATATAAATATATATGCATATATGAGTGTGTATATTATATATACATATATAAATATATATGCATATATGATTGTGTATATATATATATATATACATATATAAATATATATGCATATATGAGCGTGTATATATATATATATATATGCATATATATATATATATGCATATATATATATGCATATATATATAATATATATATTGCATATATGAGTGCATATATATATGCATATATATATATATATATATGCATATATGAGTGCATATATATATTGCATATATATATATATTATATATATATATATATATGCATATATGAGTGCATATATATATATATATATATATATGCATATATGAGTGCATATATATATATATATATATATATATATATATATATATGCATATATATATTGCATATATATATATGCATATATGAGTGCATATATATATATGCATATATGAGTGCATATATATATATATGCATATATGAGTGTATATATATATATATATATGCATATATGAGTGTATATATATATATATATGCATATATGAGTGTATATATATATATATATATATATGCATATATATATATGTATATACGTATATGAACAGTGAAAATAAGTGTTCAACACCATATTGGTGGATAAAGAGCCTTTATTTGCGTATTAAGTCTTTATTTGCGTATTAAGTATTAGTTTCATGTTAAGTAAATATCTCAAAGATTAAGATACTTTCTTAACATGAAACCTGTGCTAGCCTTAATAGATAAATTATATATATATTCGCAAGTATACATTAACATAGACATACACACATAGATGTATACGCGTATTCGTCTTCCTATATTTATATGTGCGCGCGTGCGTGTGTGTTTGCGTGTGTGGGCGTAGAAGTGTGTTAGTGTGAATATACATTCTTTTTACATTACTTACATTCGACGGATATTTAACAACAAACAAGGTGAGGACAAATATCCATCAAATGTAAATAATGTACATAATTCCTCACCTCTTAAATATAGAACTGTATATACATTTTTTTTTTCATTTTCACTCACAGCTTCACAGCCGATGTTATGTTGTTTAGCAGGTCGACAAAAATAGAGTCACATGGAATGTATGCCATACTTAAAATGAAAGCCATGGTCGATGTGATCAACCAAACCTTTAAATGTTCTGCTTAATTATGGCTGAAACTGAATGAGTGAAAAAATTCACAATTAGAACGGAACTGCCTTTAAAAGTTATTTAGCAGGAGATGAAACTGATGAAATATACGACTCGTGGAACCAGTTAAAAAAACTATTACAGAAAATGCCACACATATTACAACCTGAACTCAATGCTAGAAATAAAATATTTGGCGCAGGAGTGGCTGTGTGCTAGGTAGCTTGCTTACCAACCACATGGTGCTGGGTTCAGTCCCACTGCGTGACACCTTGGGCAAGTGTCTTCTACTATAGGCTCCGGTCGACCAAAGCCTTGTGAGTGGATTTAGTAGACGGAAACTGAAAGAACCTCGTCGTATATATGTATATATATATGTATGTGTGTGTGTTTGTGTGTCTGTGTTTTCCCCCCTCCCCGCAACATCGCTTGACAACCGATGCTGGTATGTTTACGTCCTCGTAACTTAGCGGTTCGGCAAAAGAGACCGATGGAATAAGTACTAGGCTTACAAAAAATAAGTCCTGGGGTCGATTTGCTCGACTAAAGGCGGTGCTCCAGCATGGCCGCAGTCAAATGACTGAAACAAGTAAAAGAGTAATAGAGAGTAAAGAATATAGATATATGTTATATAAGGTATTTATAGCTTTAACAAAATATATTGGAAGGGAAGTGTAACAATGACTTTAGACAGAAAAAATTGTAGGAAATAACTGGCAGTGTTACGAAGCCATTGTGTTAAATCTGCCACGCATTAAGGAAAGCAATAAGCTGAAGCAAATGGTAAATAACGAAATGGTGTAGCAACAATGGAAAAATAATTAAAATAATTCATAGGGAAGTTGATTAGAGTAATACAGAACACATGAAGATAACAGACATTTCTCAGTGCACAAGGTAACAAAAAGTACAACCTAAAAACTAATTATATTGGAGTAGAAGATATAGATAGGAAAATAGCAATAAGAATATATAAAACAATATCAAAGCTTATTCCTGTCATAAGGGAATATACAGAAAAAGAGCAGAATAGTTTTTTCTGCTGCATATGAAGAAACAATAAAGCTAGGAGCTATCTGCATCAAAGAAAGTGATTTAGATACACTTCAAATACAGAAAAGACTAAAAAATATAAATGAAATTTCAAAATACTTTAACGGTAAAGCACGGGAAAATATATTCCATGGTCAATAATGGTCTCATGTTCCATTATTTGTTTTTTTTTTTGTTTTTTTTTTTACAGTGTTCTTTTACTTTTATTAGATATTGATCCAGTGCTGCTAAAATTAGAATCAGACCTGGTTCTGCTTTTAACCCAAATACACTAAAAGTCTATGGTGAAAATATAGTGGAACGAAAAATTAAAACCTACTCAGACAACGTATTCAATACATTGAGGTAACTGACCACATCATTTCTAGTGGCTTAATGCTTTCAAACTCAGAACATATCCTCAGGTATAATTGAGTCGGCACTTACGTTCATTGGCTATTATACCGATACTTCATATGAAAGCACAGAAATAATATATGCATTAAGACGGCGAGTTGGTAGAAACGTTAGCACGCCGGGCGAAATGCTTAGCAGTATTTCGTTTGCCGTTACGTTCTGAGTTCAAATTCCGTCGAGGTCGACTTTGCCTTTCATCCTTTCGGAGTCGATAAATTAAGTACCAGTTACGAACCGGGATCGATATAATCAACTTAATCCGTTTATCTGTCCTTGTTTGTCCTCTCTGTGTTTAGCCCCTTGAGGGTAGTAAAGAAATAGGTATTTCGTCTGCCGCTACGTTCTGAGTTTAAATTCCGCCGAGGTCGACTTTGCCTTTCATCCTTTCGGGGTCGATAAATTAAGTGCCAATTACCAACTGGGGTCAATGTAATCGACTTAATCCCTTTATCTGTCCTTGTTTGTCCCTTCTATGTTTAGCCCCTTGTGAGCAATAAAGAAATAAGAAATGATATATGCATTTAGAAAACAAGTTGTATAACAACGATCTGAGTACGATCCGGAAATAAAGCCGTCTATACTAGTAAGGAAATCAGGTCGAATTATCAAGAACAAGACCGAATATGATTGTATTCCAATAGACATCTTGATCTTGATACTCTGACCATAACACTTGTCAGAAAGAGTTTAAAAACTATCTAAGTACAAGGGAATTGAAATAAAAGTGCAAAACAACGCTTTAGGTTATTGGTTGGAAAGTGAAAACAGTATTAATTGGATGACTAGATATGGTAAAAAAAATTACCAGGGGTCATAAATCTATAACAAAACCCAATGATGGCTGCTTTAGTTACAACACAATCCTACTTAAGACATATTCTATTTATTAAAGCAACTCAGTTGTTACACTTCCTTCAAAACTCACGTAGCACATATTTTACACATTCATAACCCAATGAAATAAGAAAACTCACATTTCACATTGTACAATGTCACTAATCAATAAAATAACACATTCACACATCCTACACGCGACACAACCACCATTTGATACGAAAATATTTAACATATTTCATATAACGCAGCTCACCTGCATATACAATGATAAAAGGTAAACGTAAAGTTGCCTTATCGTGTCATACCGACTCATAAAGGCCGGTTTCCCTGTTTCATGGGAATATTGTGCTTGCGTATTTATACAATGTGAAGAGAAATAAGAGTTCTAGCATTTTCTTTTTGTACTCAAATGAATTACGCGATGATTCCTTGAAAGATGAACACATTATGTGTCTATGTAATAACGTTAACGTTTTATAACTTTGCTGTTGCTATGTGCTGTTGTTATGGTCGTTATAATGCTGCTACAATAATTTTATAATGCTGCTACAATAGAAAATGAAGTCACTCGAGTATATGTTCCGAAATAATAGAAGAAAACAGATAGCATTTGGCGCCTTAGTATACCGAAACACGTGAAGGCGCAAAGCTTAGTTGTTAGGGTAATCGGTTGACGGTCGTAAGGTTGTAAATTCGATTTCCAGCGGTGTGTTGTGTCCTTGAGCAAGACATTTTATTCCCCACCTGGACGACGCAGGATTACTAATTTTTGTCCGTCGCAGGATTACTCATTTTTGCCAGCTGCGAGGACTGGAGCAACATGAAATAAAGTGTTTTGATCAAGAACACAACGCGTTTCCCTGTCCAGGAATCGAAACTACAAACTTACGATCATGAGTTCAACACTCTAACCACTCCACATAAAATGATGATGCGCGAAGCTGATTCATACAGAGGTAAATGCAATCAGTGGTGCAGTAGTGACGTACATGAAACAACTAAAACAATGACGACGTTGATAAATATTTCTGATATGAGAACAATGCTAGTTATATGGCGGTGGGGTTAGTCGATTATGTTGATCCTTGTTGTTGATTGGTACTTTGTTAATCGACTCCGAAAGGATAAAAACAAAGTTGACCTCGGCAGTATTTGAACTCAGAGCGTAAAAAATACAGGAGAAATGCTGCTAAGCGTTTTCTCTAACGTGGTAACGATTCTGCTAGGTCGCCTTCTTAATAATAATAATAATATAATAATAATAATCCTTTCTAACATACGCACAAATTTTGGCACGAGGCCAGCAGTTTCGGGGTAGAAGCTGAGTCGATAAAATCATTCCCAGTGTACAACTGATGCCTGTTTTATCGACTTTCTAAAGGATGAAAAGCAAAGTGGACCTCGGCGAATTTGAACTCAGAACGTTAGTATGTATGAAATGCTGCTAAGTATTTTCTCAGGTGTGCTAATGATTCTACCAGCTCGCAGCCCTAATAATAAAAATAATCCTTTCTGCTATAGACAATTTTGGGGAAAAGATAGTCGATTATATCGACCTCAGTACTCTACTGGTACTTATTTTGTCGACCCCGAAGCGATGAAAGGAAAAATGAGCTCGGTGGAATTTGAGCTCAGAACATAAGAACGGATGAAATGCTGCTAAGCATTTTGCCGAAGTACTAACGATACTGCGATCCCACCGCCTTAATACTAATGATGGTATCAGCAGCAGCAGCAACAACAACAACACAAATAATGATACTAAATGTGTAAGCCGGATTTTTATTGCATAGTCATATAATTCTAAGTTCAGCACTGTCGCTGTTTAAATACCTCACACCTAACGGTAAATATTTAGGTTTAACAGCAGTTGACGTTTCTCTTCAGTAAAACAACACATCATATCGCTTAATCTTGGCAACCAGGGGATTAATAATTATACAAATACCAAACCTTGTTAGGTAACATTAAAAATCCTGAAACATCTTTTTTACCAGAAAAATAGTCTACACTAATATATCTATATATATATATGGGCGGTGGTGGTTACATGTATGATTTTGTCCATAACAACATGTAGTTGTAAATTTGTGAATAATTAAATATAACGAAAGATGGTAATATATACGGGATAATAACAAACAAGATCAATAAAATGTGATAGTTTCAAACGAAACTATAAATTTTCAAAAGATTATTTTATACCTGGATGTTGTGTTTATTTATTTATCGTTTTTTATTTTAGAAATTTTGTGAACAAGTATCTGTCAGATATTTTACGACAAACTGTAGCTTTTGATGTTTAATATCCAAGTTTAGAGTGATTCTTGGACAAATTCGTTCTATGCTGTAATATAACTTGTCTAACGTTAGAATTCCACCATCGTGCGATAAAAAATGCATAAAGAAATTATAGAATTTATGAGTATGATACTGTTCAGTTCGTCAAATGTAAATTAATAATGTTTATGAAATGTTTGCTTTTACTAAATGTTATCTTTCATTTTCGGTATATCGCATACAATACACACAAAAAAAAAACAAATTCAAATTTCACGTTTGCTGTAAATAACAAACAGAAAACATCAACCATTACAATTATTATATTGATTCACTTGTCGATGCTTAAGGCTATATTTTAGAGTGGGAAGATATTTTCAGTTGAAGCAGCACAATTAGCTATAATTGTTTTGATGACTCTGAAAAAAAAACAACAAATTTCGACCTCGAAACTGTTTTACATTAGAAATTAGAGGCATGAAATTAACTTTTATTCATAATCTAGTTCGTTGCACTACGTGTCCTATTAAACAATATCTTTAGATCAAAATTTAAAAATCAAAAGCGCTGATACTTACCAGCTGTTATGCGCAAAGGGCGACTGATAATTTTCCCACCTTTATTTTTCGCTATGCAACGGTATTCCTGCGAATGAGCATCTGGTTGAAATAGGTTTGGCTCAAAAGGTAGAAAATACAGGGTATTGTTTGGAAGTACCTGAAGTACTTTGGGAATATCTTTGACGACCGTGCCATCCTTTCGTATCCAATTTAGTTTTGGTGGGGGTAAACCGTGCGCCGTGCAATCAATTGACGCCCCTTTAGTATTAGCAAACACAACTGTGCTTGGTACGTCTTCCGTGAAAACTGGCCCATTTGTATCAGCTGGTGGCTCTTCTGTCGTCAGAGCTGCAAAAGAAAACCAGTAAAAATTTTAGGAAATTATGAAAAAAAAAAATTCATATAAATTTGTCTAAAACATATGTCACTCAACGTTTCAATGTACGTTTAAAAAATGTTCTCATGTTTTAAAAGCCTTTCATTTGATTTTATAAAACGCGGTATCTGTTGGCATGGATCCTTTATCTCAATGGTACAGAACCATCAACCGGATTTTTAGAGATACCGAGAGATTCCCTGTAGCAGCAGCCGGTCATCTTTGATTTGAACTCAGAAATTTGAAACAGACAAAATACCTATTTCTTTACTACCCATAAGGAGCCAAACACAGAGAGGACAAACAAGGACAGACAAATGGATTAAGTCGATTGTATCGACCCCAGTGAGCAACTGGTACTTATTTAATCGACCCCGAAAGGCTGAAAGGCAAAGTCGACCTCGGCGGAATTTGAACTCAGAACGTAGCGGCAGACAAAATACCACTAAGTATTTCGCCCGGCATACTAACGACTCTACCAGCTCACTGATTTTATTTCGGACTAAATAACGCCACGCAAGGCGGCAGAATCTGAGTTCAAATTTCACTGAGGTTGACTCTTTCAGGGTCGTTAAAATAAGTACTAGTTCAGCACTGGGGTCGATGTAATCAACTATCCCCCCCGCACAAAATTTCAGGCCTTTTGCATATAGTGGAAAGGATTAATATGTCCGAGATATTATATACATTAGCGACTTATAAACGCAAGAGCGCACACATGTATACCAATATGTGCGCATACATTTGTATATGCAAAAATGTATACATGCATGAATCTATACATATTTTTCTGGGATTATAAACGGGATAACTAGAAATATGTTCCTTAAATTTTTAATCAGCCATAAGCAGATTAACGTTATTACAGGGATTTAACTAATACGTAATACATTCTTGTAATAATTTTTTTCCAGAGGAGAAACCACTGTGCTTATAATATAAATAACATAATATATTACTTCTACTGAAGACTGCATATTTTCTACTTCGACGAAATTAAAAAGAAAACCATAAAATATTGTGCTTGCGTATTTATACAATGCAAAGAGAAATAAGAGTTCTAGCATTTTCGTTTTGTACTCAAGTGAATTACGCGATGATTCCTTGAAACATGAACAAATTATGTGCCTATGTAATAACGTTGCTTAATGCTGTTGCTATTGTCGTTAAGTCAAGTCTTTTATAATGCTGCTACAATAGAAAGTGAAGTCATTCGAGTATAGTTTCCGAAATAATAGAAGAAAACAGATAGCATTTGGCGCCTTAGTATACTGAAACACGTGAAGGCGCAAAGCTTAGTTGTTAGGGTAATTGGTTGACGATCGTAAGGTTGTGAGTTCGATTTCCAGCGGTGCATTGTTTCCTTGAGCAAGACATTTTAGTTCTTGTTGCTCTTATCCACTCAGCTGGAAAAAGTGAATAGTAGCTGCAATTCACAGGATCAAATAGAACCCTCATCGTCATAACCGACGGATGCCAATTACATTCTGAAACTATCTCCCTCTCTATCACTCCCGCTTTGTATCTCCATCATTGTCCGTCATTTCCTATCTCAGTCGCATTTCAGCTATTATGAGAGGGCACAGAGGTGACATATTGCATAGTGCTGGTGCTCGCATGGGGTCATTGCTGTTTGTTCCTTTTCGAGCCACGCCTGGCTCATAAGGGCCCGGTTTCCCGGTTTCCTTGGCGTATAGGCTCCCCACCTGGACGGGACACCGGTCCGTCACAGGTGAGCTGCATGATGCAGGAGGAAAGAGTGAGAGAATGTTGTGGCGAAAGAGTCAGCAGAAGTTCACCATTACTTTCTGCCGGAGCCGCGTGGAGCTTAGGTGTTTCGCTCATAAACACACACATCACCCGGTCTGAGATTCGAATCCGCGATCCCTCGACCGCGAGTCCGCTGCTCTAACCACTAGGCCATGTGCCTCCACTCGCACGGGGGCCATGCATACACAATAATATCTTTGATGCTAAGTCTGCTTGACCAGAATATATTTGAGGCTAAACAACAAAAACAATAACAGGGATAGAAAGAAAAGGCGCAAGAATTCAACTGTCATTATATCTTTGATGACATTAGATAAAGAAGGACTGAAGAATATTTTCATCCTTGAATACAAGGAAATCGATTGTTGCTGTGCATCATGATACCCAGCACAAAAATAATGGATCAACAGAATCACCAGAAATAACAGATCAGCTGAATCACCAGATATCTGATGCTGACACAGATACTGCTGCTGTTGTTCTTATCGCCATCATCGTCGTTGCTGCTGCTGCTGCTGCTGCTGCTGCTGTTGCTGTTGTTGTTGTTGTTGTTGTTGTTGTTGTTCTTCTTCTTCTTCTTCTTCTTCTTCTTCTTTTCTTCTTCTTTTTCTTGTTTTTTCTTTATCATATTATTATTATTATTATTATTATTATTATTACTATATGTTTGACTTTTGCTTTACATTTGTAGAAGTTGGTTCCAAGTCTCACCCAGAGACCTCAAGAGACAACAAATTGGAAGTTCATGTTGGTGTTATGCCTAGGGTGCCATATATTTGGTTTGGTACTTAGTGTTGTACTAGTGAATGTTTAAGAAACCATAAGAAAATTATGTTTGTTTTAAAACTTGAGATTACATAGAAAGTATTTTGCGTAGGATATGAGCAGTTCCCATGGGCACTATCTTTTGAATTTCTGCCATTTTGGGGCTACCTGGTATCTGAGCTACGTAGCAATCCGCCCCTTTATTATTATTATTATTATTATTATTATTATTATTCAGTAGTTTTATTTTAATTTTTATAGCGTGCTTTCACTTCACTACCGAGCGCAGCTCTGTGTGCCTTGGGTATGTGCTGTGATTTGTTGTGATGCTCTGATGGTTATTGTATGGAAAGTGTTCTGCGTAGGATGTGTGCAGTGCCTAGAAGTGCAATTTTCTGTATGTTATATGTGTTTGTAAGTCCTGGTGTTTTTGTTATGTATTTGTCTGAATATTTTTTTATCATGCCTAATGCACCTACTATGATAGGAATTGTT
Organism: Octopus sinensis; assembly: GCF_006345805.1. NCBI lineage: Eukaryota > Metazoa > Mollusca > Cephalopoda > Octopoda > Octopodidae > Octopus > Octopus sinensis. Next base: position 33,083,853 of record NC_043001.1, on the reverse strand, counting down.
TCTGTTTTCAGATTCCACATTCTAGTTACCTCTATTTCCGGGTCTTTGTATTTTGAGAGTTTCTCCATTTCTTTTAGAGACACGTTGTCATCAGCCGGTATTGATACATCAATTAGAAAGCATTTTTTCTTCATGGTCTCTGACAACTATATCTGGTCTGTTGGCCTTAATTTCTCTATCTCTCTATCTTATTATTATTATTATTATTATTATTATTATTATTATTATTATTATTATTATTATTATTGTTGTTGTTGTTGTCATTGTTGTTGCTATTATTATTATTATTATTATTATTATTATTATTATTATTATTATTACCTTGTTGGAGTACCTGGATTCTTTTATGTGTAGCGGGCTTGCTACCTGCAGCCTGTGGTACCGTGTTATTCGCTCTTTTCAGCTAGCTAATACTTTCCTGATTATTCTGGCCGTGCCATAGAGGCAAACCCTCTGTAACAGTTTTACTGGGCACTATATTCCAATTTCCTTTATATTTTTTTATACCTTCTGATACGGTTCTCAAGGCCTCAACAATAATTGGCACTATCTGCACCTTCTTTATTTTCCATAGCCGGGCTATTTCGTGCTTAAGAGGGTTGTATCTATCTACATTTTCGCCTTCCTTCTTGACTATTTGTGGGTCAAACGGTCATGCAACATCAACTATATAGCATATGTGGTGCACTTTGTCCACCACCTCTAGGTTCGGTCTGTTATGCTCTAGTATCTGATCTGTTTGGATTGGGAAAATCCCAAAGGAATTTGCTAGTCTGCGACTCCGCCATTCTCTGCGTTTTGTGCTCATATCACGTCTTGCCTCTCT
>NC_043001.1:33065527-33078027 GCF_006345805.1 Octopus sinensis | reverse complement strand
TGTGTGTTTGTGTATGTATGTTTGTTCCCTCCAACATCGTTTGACAACCGATGCTGGTGTGTTTACATCCCCGTTACTTAGCAGTTCGGCAAAAAGAGACAGATAGAATAAGTACTAAGGCTTACAAAGAATAAGTCCTGGGGTCGATTTGCTCGACTAAAGGCGCTGCTCCAGCACGGCCACAGTCAAATGACTGAAACAAGTAAAAAGAGTAAAAGAGAAAAGAGAGTATATGTGGATCCATGTCGTACCGAAACATGTGTAGTGTTTATTAAATAGCTGTCTGAATGTACTCATTCTCGACTCTATTCAATTACACACACACACACACACACACACAAACACGAACACAAACACGAACACTGCCCAGTTTTCCTTTATTTTGTTCTGCACGATTCTATGGCAGATGCTGTTTTCCTAATGTGTTGACAATGTTATTGTTGGCGGATCGTGATAGAGAAATGGATAATTTAATCAAGCAGCGATGCCTTTAAAATGCATATTTAATGTTCGTTCATTCTTATACATGTATTTATATTTATATCGACTGGAGAGAAATGAAAGCTAATCAAAGCAGATGTGATTGAACTAAAATTGTAAAATAAACAAAATTTGTATCGTAAATATTTCGACGATGCTTTATTTTATGTATCGCTTTTCGTTTTATTTTAAAATTCCATGTAATACACACATACTTACATACATATATACATACATACATACATCCATACATACACATATATATACATAGATATACATGATAGCCACTACACACAATATATTTCTCTCCTTGCTTCTCTCCTTGTTTTTTGTTCTGTGTCCCTTTCTGTAGAAGAGCGTAGGCTCGAAACGTAAAAGACTTTTTCTATTCCTGAGCGTTATAGTAATACATCTGTTTGTTTTGTACACCGCCTGTCTTCGTCTTTTGTTTTTTTCGTGAACTCTCCCATATATATATATATATACATATACATGTGTGTGTAATATATATATATATATATAATATATATATATATATATATATATATATGTATGTATGTATGTGAGTGTGTGTGTGCGCGTTGTCCGGCGTAAGTATCATCGTACCTTCATATTATCAATACATCCGAGGTGGTTTGATGATGGATAAAATATTTTGAAATATTTCTTAAGATTTTAAATTCTGAGTTCGATCTCTCGGGGAACGGTTTTATCTTTCATTCTTCAAGGATCGATGGAATAACGGCCAGTCAGGAACTCGGACCAGTTAAGCCATTTCCAAAAGTTGTAGTCAGTCATGCATGTAATTGCGTCAGAAATGATAATAACAGTAATGGTAATAATAATAATAATAATAATAATAATAATAATAATAATAATAATGATAATAATGATAATATTCATGGGCTGTTTATCTTGATATGAGATCACCATGTCGCGCACATATGGTTGTGATGCATGTGCCTGGTGTACCCTTATCAGACAGGTATTCATGATGGGTATACTGAGCTTCGTATATTTTACCCCAGTGTCACTTTGATGGCATGCACTGCTCCTTCACTCAATAATAATAATAATAATAATAATAATAATAATAATAATGATAATAATAATAATAATAATAATAATAATAATAATAATAATAATAATAATGAGAAGAAGAAGAAGAAGAACAATAACAACAACAGTAATAATAATAATAATATTAATAATAGTAATAATGATATTGGTTTACATTTTTGCATAAGGCCAGCAATTTTACTGAGAAGGTGTAAGTCGATCAATCGATCTCAATACTTGACATGTACTTTATTTTAGCGATCACGAGATGAGAAAAGGCAAAGTCGATCCAAGTAGATTTTGAACCAAGTAAGATATGAATATATAGAGCCAAAGTAAATACCGTTAAATATTTCTAACGACGCTGTTATTTTTTAAACTCTAGACATAAAGCCTACACTTTTGAGAGGGAGGAAGAAGGAAAATTGACATTGGAAGGGAAAAAGCAGAGTATCAGTAAAATATTTAAAGTACTGTCCGTCGATATCATTATTCTTTTTATAGAAATCTAATGGATAATTTCGAACAGGCTATCTTCTACGTATAAAACGAGATCAGGCTCCAAATAAGATTTTATTGTGGACAAAAATCTTATCTAAATCGTAGCGGAGAAACGATGTTTTTTCTTGTCTGTTTGGAAACCCGAAATTCTAATGACGCTTTCAAGATGTAAGATTATTCGGACAAAAATATTAATTCATATCATGTAGATATTCTTTTCTACTCTAGGAACAAGGCCCGAAATTTTGGGGGTGTGGGACCAGTCGATTAGATCGACCCCAGTATGCAACTGGTACTTAATTTATCGATCCCGAAAGGATAAAAGGCAAAATCGACCTCGGCGGAATTTGAACTCAGAACGTAAAGACAAACGAAATACCTATTTCTTTACTGCCCACAAGGGGCTACACACAGAGGGGACAAACAAGGACAGACAAACGGATTAAGTCGATTATATCGACCCCAGTGCGTAACTGGTACTTAATTTATCGACCCCGAAAGGATGAAAGACAAAGTCGACCTCGGTGGAATTTGAAATGAGAACGTAACGGCAGACGAAATACCGCAAAGCATTTCGCCCGGCGTGCTAACGTTTCTGCCAGCTCGCTGAAATTTCATATTAAGTATATATTGTACAGCGTCTTTATACTCCCTATATGAGTATAAGATCTGTTATAAGATTTATCCATTCGGAATTGTGGGCAATAGGTGCAACTTTGAAATGCAGTGTGATGTGTCTAAATATGACCAAAGTCCGGTTTTAACAGACGATCGATTTTGAAAATACTTTGAGCACATTTATGAGACAAATACTTTTACAATGATTTAAACGTTGCTACTCCCAACGTATAGTTTCCTTAAAGCTATGCTTCCGTGTCTGTATAAAGAAAGTAACAGAACACATATGTATATAGATTTATATATATATATATGTGTGTGTGTGTGTGTGTTTATATATGTTTTCGCGTATGTATGTATATGTGTATGCGAATGAAATATACAAAAAGAAATTAAGTGTCTCAATGTAGTAATTCATTAATCAAGTTACCTGAATTCAGAGAATACAGCTCTGAGTACTGTTCTTAATTACTGCTATAGAACAATTCAACGGAAAGTGAACGCAAAGGACAGAACATCAAAAACTATTTGGCTTTTAGACATTCTGACTGTAACCACTTGAAAATTTATTGATCGCTATAATATTCCGTCTGTGGAGAACAGTTTTAATCTAGTTAATATATGGAGTAACTCATAAAACGCATATTATGGCTGTGTTTGTTTTCATTCAGTACAGCTGAAAACTCGTGAAACAGGTTCTGTTGACACAACAACCGAGGCAAAGAAACAAGAAATAGCACTGTTGCATTATAGATTTCTAGTAGAGTCGAACGCATTCAGTTAATGACATGCACACTTTTTAACCAGCGTACCCTCAAACAAATAAATTGTAACGTGATTTTGTTAAACATTATATTCTGAGAAAAGTTCAGAGGTCTTTTTTTTTGTGTCTGTTTTTTTTTTCCCCCACCAAAGTAAATTACAAAAAGTTTAGAAACCAAAAAGAAAATTTGCAGGAAAAAAAAAAAAAAAAGAGAAGTGAAAACAGAAAAACGAAACAGTAACGCCAGAAAAATATTTGTGTTGCGAAAAATAAGTCAAAAAAAAAACTAAATTTACTCGATATAGATTTACAGATGTTTTTTTTATAGAGTTTCTAGATCTGCACCTCTCACAATTTAACGCCTACACGCTATATTCGTTCGATATCTTATCACAATGCAATTATAATGCATACATCTATGGGAAAATTGGTAATAAACAACTCTGGTTGGAAAGACCAGATATAGTTCAAGCACAGTCTTCGTTTATTGTTATATCTAAGCTTTGTCTCTGCGCTTCTTTATGTTTCTCTCGTTCGCTCGGGCTCTCTTTTTCGTTTTGCTCCTTGTATCCCTCCGTCTGTCTCTCATGTGCGTCCACTCAGGCAGAGTTCATGTGTAGTATTTTTTGTATATATATATATTTAATATCTATCTATCTATCTATCTATCTATCTATCTATCTATCTATCTATCTATCTATCTATCTATCTATCTGTATCTTTCTTTCTGTCTGTCTATCTATCTATCTATTATCTCTCTATTATCTATCTATCTATCTATCTATCATTCTATCTATCTATTATATCTATTTTATCTATGATTTATCTTCTCTCTATCATCTTTTATTATTTATCATCTATCTATCTATCTATATCTATCATCTATCTATCTATCTATCTATCTATCTATCTCTATCTTTCTTTCTGTCTTTCTGTCGTCTATCTATCTCATCTATCTATCTATTATATCTATCTATCTATCTATCTATCTATCTCTAGATGAGAGACAAGGAGAGAGTGGGAGGGAGAGAGAGAGAGAGAGAGAGAGAAAAATGGGCATAAATATAACGAGACCGATACAATCAAAGTTATAAGTAGGGAGACGGCTGGGGCGATGGCAATGGTGCTGATAATAATAAAGATAATGTTGACAATGATGGTGATTAAAATGGTGGATGACTTACAGCGGTCATTAAAAGGTGGCTGGGTAATGATAATAGAGAAGAGGAAGGAGGAGGAGGGGAAAAAGAAGATGATGGTGAGGAGGATGATGAAGTGGGAAAGGAGACAGTAGAGATGGAGGGGATCGTTCTTTACCTTCTCTTAGTTCACATCATCATGATGACCCCATCATCATCATCACCAATACCATCGCTGTTATCTCTGTTATCATCAACTACAATTGCCATGACCCAAGCTGCCACTGTCAGTTCACTTATGATCTTGCTTCTATCACTCTGGTTATCTTTCTGCTACTTTGTCTTTCGATTTCCCTCTAAAATGGGAACTGTTACTTGTTACTAATTACTTCGGACGAAACACATTATATTTTATTGTACCCATTGTTTTTAACACACGTACATACGTGCGTTAAAGCCGCAATAATTATGCACCAACCCAATACATATATATGTATGTATATGTGCGTGCATTCGTCTGTCTGTCTCTCTATTCGTCCCCCTACAACCGCTTGACAACCGGTGTTAGTGCTTTTACGTCCCCGTAATATTGTGGTTTTGCGAAATTGGTAGATTAGTTCGACAAAAATTCTCAACGCCAAGCCCAATATGACCCCACCCGATTGACTGAAGCACGTAAAGGATAAAAGATAAAATTACTTGGTAATTCTTTTATTAATTAATTCAGTAATTATATCAAAGATCGCATATTTATGCAAATTAGAACAGATTAAATATATTACTATCCATATATGTGCATAATATAAATAGATATATATTTTCATTTACTTTGTGGTCAGGAAAATGAGTAACTCAGCTCTGATGATGCGATAAACACCCCTGAAACTAGTCGGTCGATCGTTTTCCTGACCATAAACGGGTTTTAATCATAATGTCTTCTTTTCTCAGTAATAATAAACGTGCATCTGCGAAAATCACTCTCCTCTAAGCTTATCTTTGCATCTGTGTGTATGTGTATGTGTGTGTGTTTTTGAGTGTGCAGGTGTGCTTGTAGTACTTATTTATTACGTATACACACACACGTATAGATATCGATATATGTTCATGTGTATATGCATGCACGAGTGTGTGCGTTCATGCGTGTGTTTGTGCGTATGTATGTATTCGTGCGAATGCAAGAAATCTTATAAGTCCAGACCTTCAGGCGATTCATCGAATCCCATATAAATAATATTCGTTAACCTACAAATAGTCTGTTTGATTGTACATATGACCATATATTTAGCGCTATCCCAGGGCAGAATTCTCCATTTCATACTAAAATCCCAGACGTTTTTCTTTGCTTTGATAATTCCAATCTACTCTATATCACGGTCGAATAATAATACGCAACTTGAACAACAAACACATATGTTATCTGTCAGCAAACGTTTGTTGGAAACAGAAGAATTATGGTGTTAATTTTATCGGTACAGATGAGATAGAGTAAAATCTATCGTAATGCTACGCTAGCTGAACTAAATAACTTCTGTCCCATACAGAGCCAGGTTTTCAAATACAAGACAATATTTAAATACTCTTTTACTCTCTTTTACTCGTTACAGTCATTTGACTGTGGCCATGCTGGGGCACCACCTTTAGTCGAGCAAATCGACCCCAGGATTTATTCTTTGTAAGCCTAGTACTTATTCTATCGGTCACTTTTGCCGAACCGCTAAGTAACGATGACGTAAACACACCAGCATCGGTTGTCAAGCGATGTTGGGGGGACAAACACAGACACACAAACACATACGCACACATACATATATATATATACATATATACGACGGGCTTCTTTCAGTTTCCGTCTACCAAATCAACTCACAAGGCTAATGGTCGGCCCGAAGCTATAGTAGAAGATACTTGCCCAAGGTATCACGTAGTGGGACTGAACCCGGAACCATGTGGTCGGTAAGCAAGCTACTTGCCACACAGCCACTCTTATGCCACTCCTAATACTGAATCTTTTACGAAATACACTGAAACACATCGTTACCCTAAATATTGATTGCATCCTAGTTACTAGTAATAAATAATTGAATACAGAGACACAAACGTACATAAATATACGAATACACATTCCATCACATAAATACACGTAAGAATGTACGTGTGTGTATGTATGCCCGTGTAGTGTGTTTGTCTGTACGTTTGTCTGCGCACTTTGTAATGGATACCTGCCGAGCATAGTTATTAAATGATTTTCAATATTTTTCACTCAAGCTATTATCTAAATATACATTACCACTTTACTTAATACAATGTTCTATTCTTCGTTGTATAACAGCTCAGACACTCTTCGCGTGTACACATGCTCACAACATACACCTTCATACACATTCCATACGCAAACACACACACAAACGCGTGCACGCACATTCACGTGAACACACACACATACAAACATAGAGTGAAATAGATAGATAGAGAGATAGATTGATAGACAGACAGTTAGACAGGGTTAGATAGATATAGATATAAATATATATATGTAAATGTATGAGTAGATATTTATATATATACACACATATATATATATACATATGTATTTGTATATGTGTGTATATATATATATATATATATATATATACACACACACAAATATACAATCATATATGTATATATATGTGTGTGTATTTATGTGTGCATGTATGTATGCCTGTATGCATATGTGTATGTATATGTGTGTGTGTCTTCTAAGTATGGCTTTTAACTACATCGGTTAGTGGAACCATGGTACATGAATTCCAGGGTTATGAGGAGTGTGGAATCACGTCTTAGCCGCTTTTGATCCCAGGTCTAATCTGACCCGGAGTATTAGCACCTGTTAGAGTCCCAACTATGTGTTAGGCAGCAGGTAAAGCACTGCGAGTAAAGGACCGCTCTCATTCTCGTTAGAACTTCCTTCAAGGAGACGGTAAACGTCTATAACCCCCCCCCCCAAAAAAAAAGAAAAAAACTTGAAGTTCTAATGGTTTCTGGTTGTGCCAATCTCTTTTGTGCCACTGGTTTTATGGTTGATCACAGTGAAAAGTATGTTCACTACTGTGCAACACTTTATCCACTGAATCAAAAATCACGCACAGGAACTTCTTAGACTCTCAGGACGCTTGCACGGGCTTACTGAGTTTAGAATATGATCTTACTTGTCACGAGTTGATTTTCACCATATGTGTGTATATATGTATGCATCATCCAATTGTAATAAGAAACCTGTTCATAAACATCAGCAGAACAATATCTAGTGTGTAGACGGATTGAGAGATCTTCAACAGGCGAGTACCCCTATTAAAATAAGGCTCTTGCGAGTACTTTCTGTAGTGATTAAATTAGATCATTCTTTGATCTGCATCCTGAAACTCTAGGAGAGTTATTTGGTGTTATAATCTAATCAACCTAGATGTTTCTACAAATATAGCCAAAAGCTTTCCATAGAACCCTTGGATAACGTAAAGTTTTATATTCTCATAACGTTAAGCCTAGCTTTCATGATTAAATAACCTTCTTTCCAGCTTCGCACTCTAACGCAGCCATGTAATCTCCACCCGACACTCCGAGTTTAAACTGCCAAAATTCTGCAAACTGGGAGGATTCTGACTCTCAAAAGCTTAGGTCTACATAGCCACCTTCAGACCACCCAATACTATTACGAGATAAAATACAGGTAAGATAGCCAATAAATTCGAAGGAAGATACTCGCAGCATGTACACTCCTCCAGATGTAAGGACAGATAAAACTGCACTTCCTTGTACTGCTTCATCAGTGAACTATGAAACCACAGCCACAGTAACAGCTGACCCAACATCAAACAGAATATATTCAACAGGTGATCCATCTTACCCGGAACTTGTAATTTCCAACTCTACCTCCGAGAAAACTGCACATAAGTGTACAGTCATATGTATAGTCTTCATTAATAGACAGCGAAATATTGACTTTGATGTATTTCAAGACATTACCACTTCGATAAACCGACATATCTAAACCAGGCATAATGTTCGTAGAGATTTTGGACCTCCGTTTCTACAACTCTATGGTCCAACAGACACACCAGAAACATGTGCACCAAACAACGCACACCGATGTCTTAGTAAACATGCATGCTTTGTGGAGTTTCCAACAACATCTGTCTCTATGTTAGGTATCAGCTATTACTTTGGCTCTGATGTCGCTAACGCGCCCAGTATCACACTTCGATGACTAAGCGACATTGATAGCACACCTGCTTTAACCTGTTGAGATTTTATTTTTCTCTGGTGTCGCTGAATTATCCCTAGGCTGACGGGACCAGAACCGATCAATGGCGATCAAAATGCAACAAAGAAGCTTTTTTTCCCCTCCACTTTGCTTTAAAATGCATGAGAAATGGCCTTGCTTTCCGGTCCACGATATTTAAATTATGCGAGAACTAAGTCACATACATGCACAACACACACTCACGCGTGCACGCACACGTACGCTCACACGCGTGCACGCACACGTACGCTCACACGCGTGCGCACACACACACACACGCACGCGCGCATACACATAAAATTTAGTACTATAAATTTTACAACAACGGCCAGTTAGATAACGTACAGAAGTCACACACCTTACTCTGTACACTAAACTGCTTCTATTTACGTTACGTAGAATGTAAAAGTTTCAATTCGCAAGCTTATAGATTAAGACTATTTATTCTTTTTGATAGATATCAGTTCCAACAATTATTTGACCCGCCACCAAATAACAGCAGGACCTCCACCAGTTTGGCCAATCTATTCACTGGCATAAAAACGACGGGATGAGATGGTCGTAGCTGGAATGCGTTTGCTCATAAGTCAGCTTGACCAGGGCTAACCTGAGGTTAATTTAAAAAGAAAATGAATCACAAGCTTGATGTGATTGATCAAACATTAACGAGTGACTCTTCTTTTCACTGGTACTTCGCATTATATCCTCTTGTCCTTTGAACTGTAACGATACTGTGAAGATAATATATAACATTCATAAAGATTATTTGTTGTATTTTAAACATTTTCCCTTGTTTTATGCGATGATTGCAATAGCATTCAACGGGTTATTTATCTAAATTGAGAATACAGATATTTCGACAAAAACACTTTAAAATTTCCAAGTAAGTAAATAGATAAATAAAAACATAAAACTATAAAAACGACGAAACAACTGATTTCCTACCGTATATTCTGATGAACCGAAAGTTGTTTTCTTTTTTTTTCTCAATCATTTCCAAACCAAATTGATCTAATCTATGTTACAAAGTAAGTACTCCATAGGTTAGTTATAAAAATAAGAGCACTACCAACGAAACTTTGAATACATTTTTCGAATATAGGTGTACGCATTTATTCCTCACTTCGCTCAATAATGTATGAACGTATTTTTATTTTCTATTTTGAACGAATGAGTGCATATGTGAAAGCATTTCCAGTGAATAAGAAAGAAATTTTAAGTAAGAGAGGAGGAGAGTGTGAAAGAAAGAAAAAGAGAATCGAACCTAATAGTATTGTATTGTATGTATGTTCCTGCAGCTGTTTACTTATTCTTTTGCTTTATTGGTTCTTATAGTTCTTTTCTTGGCTGACTCATTGATTGATGTGGTTTTTGCCCGAATTTGGCAATCCATTAGCAACATTTGAAGTTAATTTATCTATCAACCAGTCATCTATCTTATCTGTCTATCTTACTTATCTATCTATCTATCTATCTATCTATCTATCTATCTATCTATCTATCTATCTATCTATCTATCTATCTATCTATCTGTCTGTCTGTCTGTCTGTCTACAGACATACACACAGAGATACACACATACACACACACGCACACATACACGCGCTCACCCCCGTCCAAGGATATATATTCATGTATGTATAAGCATGTGTATGTATATATGTATGTATGTAATTATGTATGTATGTATGTATGTCCGGAAATTTTCCTTCCTTCACAGAAGGAAACTAATTGTGTGTTTGATTAAATATACTTTCTTATACCTTTTAAAGATTCATTTTAAAATTTGAAAAACAAACAAATGACAATTCTATTTTGCATGCACGCAAATTATGTATCTGCAATGCTTACATTTCGGTTTTTGAAATTTTATCATTACAGATAAAAAAGAAAATTTACTGGAGATAAAGTTAATTCGAAGACTATAAATACAATCCATCACTGGAACTGTAAAAATCTGTAAAACTTTCCAGAAGATTTAAATACATATGAGCATGTCTAGATATGCAACTATATGCATGAGAATACGTGCATAAATCAAAACATACAAATCCACACATATACATACATTCATACATACATACATACAAAGCAAAATACCCTGTTGTTGAAGTTGAAATTTCAATGAAGGGGTCTTTGATCTAGGTTAGAAACCGGCTCTTTCTCTATTGGTAAGAAATCTTGAAATAAAACCGAACAATGACATACATACATGCATACATACATATGTACATAGGCTAATCAGGAATGAAAATAAAAACAGAAGTCATTTGGACGTACACAGTGAATGTTTTAGGTGACCTCGATTTTAGAAGGAAAAAAAGGAGGGTGTGACGGTTCAAGCATGGCTCATCGTCAGAAAATGGAAAGAGGAAAAGTCCAGTGAGAAGGGGAAGAAATAGTCCGGGAAGAGCACGCGTGTCTTTACATAGCCGAAGTACATACATACACACATAAATAGATAGACAGATAGACAGACAGACTGACATAGATAGATAGATAGATAGATAGATAGATAGATAGATAGATAGAAGATAGATAGATAGATAGATAGATAGATACATGCATGCATACATACATATGTACGTACTTATATGCATACATATTTGTATCAGTAGTATTCAGTTGGAAGAAGTGATGTTTATGAACGCGAATAATTATAGAAGTTGCATAGTAAGGCTTAGTTTTAAAAAATGTAGTGTAGAAGTGATTACGAATTTCGAAGACTATAAGAATATAAGTATTTATCTTCAATTGTCCAAAGGAGGAGGCAAGGAGAAGGCAATTTTTCATCCTAATTTATTCCTATTCACTACAAAGGGAATTTTGACATTTTAGGGTCCAATCCATCTGTACCCTTTGCAGCAGGGAACTAAAGGCAATTTGCTATATCAGCTATTACGAGTTATTCTTTCATTAAGATATCCGGAATAATTTTCTTCGCATGTGGGACCTACCTCCTATCTCTCATAAAATGAAACTAATTATATTTTTCCACAGGAATATCTATTTTTCTAAACTTGATTGAAAGCATAAATAAAAAAAAAATCCGAGCGTTGCAATTAATTAAGTTCGTTTGCATTTACTTTATTAATATCAATAAGTATATTCTTTGCAATTACAATTCAAAACATCCTCATTCACTCGATCTGACTATAAATGACTTACTTTTAATTAAACATTATTACTTGACTTCTGTAACTACACACACCTAAAAATGATATTACATCCAACTGAACAATATAAATGAACAACTGAACAAACAAGTATGAAACTACAGTAGCATATTTTCCTCTAATATAAGAACATAACCAATAAAATTACGAAAATCTGAGACGCTTATATACAGAGCTATATTACTCTGCTTTACTCTAAATAGTCTTTGTTATATATTTGATTGGTAAATATTTTTTTATTTATTGCCCATAGGGGGCTAAACATAGAGTGGACAAACAAGGACAGACAAAGGAAGTAAGTCGATTAGATCGACCTCAGTATGCAACTGGTTATTAATTTATCGATCCCGAAAGGATGCAAGGCAAAGTCAGCTTCGGCGGAATTTGAACTCAGAACCTAAAGACAGACGAAATACCTAGTCCTTTATTACCCACAAGGGGCTAAACACAGAGGGGACAAACAAAGACAGACATAGATATTAAGT
>NC_043001.1:33028027-33060527 GCF_006345805.1 Octopus sinensis | reverse complement strand
CACCACATCGCTCACATATGGTTATGATGCATGTGTCTAGTGTACCCTTATCATACTGTTAGTCATGATGTGTATATTGGGATTCGTACATTTGTGCTCCAGTGTCACTTTGATGGCATGCGATATGTAATTATATATGTATGAATATTTTGTACGCGTGTATGTATGTCTGTATGCATGTCTGTCTGTCTGTCTGTCTGTATGTATGTATGTATGCATGTACAGATATATTTTATTTTATTTTTTTACTTGTTTTAGTCATTTGACTGCGGCCATGCTGGAGCAACGCCTTGAAGGGTCTTAGTCAAAGAAATCTATCCCAGGACTTACACTTTTTAGCTTATTCTTTGTATCTTAATACTTATTTAATCGAACCCTTTTGCCGAACCTCTAAATTACGGGGACACTAACATCCCAGCATCGATTGTCAAGCGATGACGAAGGCGACAAACACAGACACAGTCACAGAAAAATGCATATATATATATGTATATATATATATATATATATGCATAAACACACACACGACAAACTTCTTTCAGGTTTTGCCCACCAAATCCACTTACCAGGCTTTGGTTAGCCGTGGCTATATTAGAAGACACTTGCCCAAGGTGCCACGCAGTGTGACTGAACTTGAAACCATGTGGTCAGGAAGCAAGCTTCTTACCACACATCCACGACTGCGCCGACGATAAATATATTTAGTGAGAGAGAGATACATGCATACACGTATACATACTTACATTCATACATACATGCATACATACATAAATACATACATACATAAATAATACATACATACATACATACATACATACATACATACATACATACATACACACATACGTACATGCCTATATCTATTCACATACGACTGGGCATATCTGTATATTGATAGTACAACAGAACTTCAATGGAAAACCTTCGTGCTCACAAGCAAACATGAAACCAAAAACGTAAAAACCAACACACACTGAACAAATACACACTCCTAACTCTTTCTTTATAGAACAACAACAATCTTTTTACCTGTTACGACATGTCATACAAGACCCTAATCACAAAGAAATTTCAACGAATTGAATTGAGTTTCCTGTCCGTTGGTTCGCTTCATAGACTTCATCTTTGATAAGAAGAAAATAATTTTCTTTTGTTCTTTGATTTCAACTCAGCTTTTTCTTATTCTAATTCAATGGAATAATTATGGGAGCGAACACATTTTCTTCGCACGCCGTGACAACGCTACAAACTATATCAAAGGATACCACACAGCAAGTCGCATACGCAGTTATATCTGAATGAAAGAGCGCCATTTTGAGACAGAACATTGCTAAGGAATAATCGAATTAAATACCTATTGACATAAACTGAGGTATATAGTTGTATGTTATATAAACAAACACGTATACACATGTGTGTGTGTGTCTTTGTAAGCATATACGAACATATGTAATTTGTGTGTGTGTGTGTGTGTATATATATATATATATATATATATGGTCGACTATCCCGTCCATGATGACGTATGAGCGTTCACCTTTTGCGACCTGCACAAATGACTTGTTTATAGTGATGAATGTTCTTGCCGCACGTTAGATCGCTCTCTCTCTCTCTATCAAATCGATGTTGTCTGAACAGGTTAACTGTGTACAAAAGTGTCAGGTGTCGAAGTGATTGTAGAACAACGGTCTAGGAATTGAAATGACAATCGCGAGATCGTGAGTGCAACACGTTAACCACTAAGCCTTGCACCCTCATCCAAACACACACACACACACACACATACACACACACACACACACACACACACACACATATATATATATATATATATATATATATATATGTTTTCTTATTACCCACAAGGGCCTAAACTTAGAGGGGACAAACAAAGACAGACAAACGAATTAAGTCGATGACAACGACCCCAGTGTGTAACTGGTACTTAATTTATCGACCCCGAAAGGATGAAAGGCAAAGTCAACCTCGGCGGAATTTGAACTCAGAACGCAGCGGCGGACGAAATATAGATAGATAGATAGATAGATAGATAGATAGATAGATAGATAGATAGATAGATAGATAGTGAGAAATAGATAGATAAATAGGTAGATGGATAGAGAAGGAAGGAGAGATAGCAAGAGTGATGGGCGTTAAAGTGACGCTAAAGTTAAAGACAACGTCACGAAACCCTGTTGACAATGACGGATATGTCTTTGACGTTTCGAGTGTAATCTGTTCTTCAAAAAATCTGGAAGCGTAAGACAGAAAGAAAACATTGAGAACTAGGTGAAATTTGTATTTTTTACATGAAATTCTGATGGAAATAACTGCAAGTGTGTTGAAAATGAAAACGGTTCCAAGCATATAAGATCGGCAGTTAAATAACCATGACAGCAGATTGTGTCTGTGATTGTATGTATGTATGTATTTATGTATGTTAGTATGTATATATGTATGTATGTATGTTAGTATGTATGTATGTATGTATGTATGTATGTATGTATGTATGTATGTATGTATGTATGTATGTATGTATGAGTGTTTGCGGTGTGTATGTACGAGTTAATAAAATGAATTTGGTGCTGCGTTTGTATGCGTGTGAGTATGTGTGAATGCCTATGCGTATATGTATGTGTGTGTGTGTGTTTCTTTTAGTTTTAATGTATGCGTTGTGGGTGTAGTTGTGTGTGTGTAGATGTTCGTAAAAGGTAAAGGTATATATGACTATGTAGGAGAGAGTGGCAATTCTTTGTACGTGCGTAAGATACTGTAGTGTATATGTGTGCATTTTGATAAATAAATATATGGGAAGGTGTTACAGAAAACCTCGTCCCGAAGGATCCAAATACGAGCCATTCCGTCTCTCTGCCTTTCTCTCTCTCTCTCTATCTTTCTCTGTACACACACACACGCACACACACACACACACACGCATACACAAACACAATATGTGTGTGTACGTGTGTCCTTACACATTGATATGCTCCAAAATATATTGAACACCACTGTGTACGTGGGAGTGTCAGTTATGCCGCTAAATATCGCAGGACACTGGATGAGTTGCGATTGATGAGTGATAGGAAATAAATCATTGCCTGTCTGATTCGAGTAATGGTGACAACATCATGCCAATTTACTGACAGCTCCATAGAGGAAGCATTCAACGTAGAGACCGGAGTTGATAAACTGATTAGTGGTTCTGAATAACCGCCTGATTTGATGAATACACTTTGTATTTATTGTTATATTTTCCAACTAATTGCAGGTGAAACATATGTATATTTATTTGCCTATGAATTGCCAGTTAATAATTCTTTAGAATAGCTAGCAAAACTTCTATTTCTTATAGCGAATTTAGGGCAGTTCATTCTAACAGTAGCCGTATTTTACGAAGCTATAAGCTAAGAAAAAATTTAGTTCAACTGTTCGTACGAACAAAACTACTATATTTCCAAATTGTCGGTCTGGAGCTGTAAATAAAAGTAACTCTTAGTATATTGTTATTTATCACAAGCAAAACACCCCCCGCTGAGTTGTCAAACATTTAAAACAAATTTTCTCAAAACATCTTGTCCGACGGTCCCATAGGCCTTCCCTTTGAGAAACACTGAGTTAACCTAAATTTGAGACACCAGCAAGAGAAGAAATAAAGATAAACTTTTTTATTTTTCCAAAGAAAAACGATTTTGTTCACACAAATATGCAATCGTAGAGTTTAAAGTACCAGTAATGATAAGGCTGTTGACTGGGAGAGCACAAACATGGTTTAAACAGTAAGCTTGGCAGGAAAGAAACATGCCTTTAAGCAGTACAAAAACAACAAAAAATGGAAGGTGCAGTTATGTACAGGTGGACGGAAGAAAAGCAGGACAAAAATGGCTTTATTGATCGCATTCTCACCTGGATTTTTGTAATTTTTTCAAGACTTATACACGCCCTGATACCGTCTGCATCTACGTATCAAATTTGAGTGCAACCGGATGGAGGATGCCCGAGATCCTAGAAGACACACACAGACAGACAGAACGGATTTTATATAAGAGACTAGATTAATACTGTTCCAGCTGACCTATTGACAAACTCACTCCGGCTTTGGAATCCAATGTTTCGTTAAGATACAGTATATGTAAGACTACTTTATCTTATACACCATTCTATTTTAACATCATAATATGTAGTAAACAAATGATTTGGCTGTTATTGTTAACAGATCGAGTGGCCACATTAAAGCTTCCTTGCTGGCTTGAACTTCATGATACCTGCTTCACCAGAGAAGTCAGTCGGACCATTTTAAGTGTTTGTCTGCAAGGCATCGAGTTTTGTAGACTTACTACAATTCTTGAATCGAGTCAGGACTTTTTCAATCAGCTTCGACTCTCTCATATCACTAATATTGACTGTAAAATTTATCTTTAATTTTTTTTACATCGATATCTGGATTAATGCCGAAATATTTCACAGTTATTGCCTCAAAGTTAAACTTATACTTATCAAAGCAGAATTATATATGTGATTGCTTGTAAATTATACGTTCTTGATCTATGATGTGAAAAAATTAATCACATAGAATCTAACACATGGGTATTTGCTGGTTTATTAAACGATTACTAGTTGGTATATAATTGCAGTATTCATATGGATACAGTTGGTTTTACAAGTGTATTTGTTGGACATTGTTGATTTTTTAAAATCAATAGTACTGCACTTATTTTACAGCTATATCATGTAGGCTGCTATTATTGTTACTGGTTGGTAAATTTTCTTACAATATAGATTTATGCAGAGAGGTAACCAAATAAGTAAGAAATACCATCGATGTTTCTGGTCTTTCCAATCGGGGGTCCTATCCAATATCGGTCTTAACTTTTATCACATAAGTTTATAACTCAAAATGTGCTAGAGGAATTTCTTTGAAAGTCGGTTGATGTTTTTGTCGTGGTGATGTCAAACTTCCGGTACAAGTCTATCACCAAAGACAACGAAAGACAGCCATCCATTTTTAGAAGGCATCCTCTTGCCAAAGAAATAGGATGACATTTGATGGAGATAAGGTTGTTTTTTTTCTAGCAGGTTGAATGAATATATATATATATATATATTTATATATATATACAAACTGTTTCGATAACGGTTTGTATCCTGAATCAGTCACTAGGACAAAGATTTTAAAAGTAATTTATTCGGCTGTCACAGTTTGCAGAGGAAAGCACACGCACACACACACACACACACACACACACACACACACACACACACATACACACACACACATACACACACACACACGCGTATACAAATATGCATACACACACACACACGCACATATATATATATATATGTATATACACACATAGGTAAAATACCTCTGGATGAATAATGTACTCCATACAGTAAAACGTAAACAAAACAGCTATAGTTAATTGTAACATATATAAACATTTTAAAACCATCATTCAACTGGAATACCAGTAGAGGTGATTATAAGATCAGAATTCAATTTGAGTTAAGAAAATAACGCTATCACCTTCAACTGGATATCAACGAGGGAGCTTGCTTGAATTGTCGTAAGTGATGGACACTTGATGAAATTGCAGCGACTAGGATGCATAATTGCATACAGAGCAATGTGCAGTTGCAGCAGTAGAAACATATGTTAGTCATTGTTATATATGCTGTTGAAAAACGTTTTGATAAATATGTTTTGGATGTGTATAAATCTCCACTTTCCTCTTGATTTTCAATTATACAACACCTACGGTTAAACTCAACAGCCTTGTTTACATTTTTACCGTTTTGAAAATCAGCATTCGTTTTCAACAGTTTTTCTTATAAGACTGACAGAGGAAGCTAACTTAAACTAAAGGCGTTAAGAGTCGCTGATGAGGATTAAGATGGTCTACATCAAAATCCGAAATCGCAATCCAACTATGTACGCTAGGGACTTACCTCCCTTAGTCAGTCATTGTGACTGTGCTTCTGTGGCTTTTGAGTTGTTTTAACGCTTAATATATATATATATATATATATATATATTATGTACGTATATATTTATACATATATGTATATATATACATATATATATATATATATATAAATAAATACAAACATATGTGTATGTATGCATGCATGTATATGCACGCACACGCGCACGCACACACACACACACACACACGCTCTCTATCTCACACACACACGCACATACAATTTGCTAGACATTAGAGTCCTTTTCCACATTTTAATTCATGGATGAATAGAAATTAATAGAAAGATAACTCCCCACTATATGAGTTGGCATAAAACAAGCTTTAGTTTCTCAACAAATACTAAACATGTATTTATTTGATCCCTTGATGGGAATTCCTATAAAGTCGGTGTAAGAGTCACAGGACTTATTTATCCGACACTCGTAAAATTAGGGATTGCTTGTCACAATGCTTCATAGTATTGTTATTGACAATATTTGAAAATATCATTTACTTCTGCGTAAATATACAACTTACTTAAGGAAAATGAGATGATCATTCATTGTTACATTTACCATAATGGAACTCAATTATAGCTTGTAAATGATAAGAATCGAACCAGAGTTTATTGTTTGGATATAAACAAATAAGTATGCAATTAAACAGGTATATAATTACTGATATTTTAAATTATAGAACGTTAAGCGTGTATCTGTGCGCCTGCGTGAAATTCGTTTTTGGAAGACATTTGGCACAGACGTACAGCCTTGTCAATATAATTTACTCTCTCTCTATATATATATATATGATCAACTTCATCCTTCTACAGTCAGTAAAACAAATATCAATCAAGTACTCCAAAATGTGTGGTCTTGCGCCAGACATCTCTTTGTTAAAATCAATTTTCTCTACAATGTAACAATTAACTTCTGTATTGAAACTTAAATTTACTGAAGGAAATAGGAGAAACAGGAAACTCGGCGGAATTAAGCCGTGTTTATTCATTGAATAGTACATATGAAAACGGAGAGAAGTGTGAATTTTTAAATAGACTAAGACGCAAATGTTGTTGTTGTTGTTGCTTTTGTTGTTGTTGTTGTTTAACCCCAGGTCAGCTTGATTAAGTAATAATGTGATCAAAAGCATTCATGTTGAGGTTATACTGTCTAGACAGTCTCTAGAGAAACATTAGGTAATGCATTTTTCTATCTTTTTTTAAAGCCAGTCGGGGTGTGGCATGAGGAAGGTTTGATTGCTATTTCTAGAAGTACGAGCAAACACGTCCAATAAAATCCATCCTGTTTTAACAGAATAAAATTGTATAAAATCAAGTCTAATGGATAACTTCCTGTCGTATATATAACAATACTGTCTCAAATGATTCATAGTCGGCCGAGTGTTTATAATGCTAGTCCACCAGCGCAATGTGTCTGTGCTACCCGATCACTGGTACTATCTGTGTCCTTGGATGGCGTTAAATCTTTCATGTACTGCAACTTTGTAGGGAAGCTAACATAAATTAAGTTGGCAGTATTAACTAGCTATATGACTTTATCTCTGATGAGAGGTTTTGCTAGTCACCAATGCTGTGTAGGAAGCTTTTTAGGAATATACAGTATATTCCTTTTCAGAAGGTCTTAATGCAGCTTTCTTTACAATTATTACCATTTTTGCTGCCATTCATATTCTGTTCAACGATGAACTAGTGAATCATATGTTGCCGATGAAGAAATTGAGGCTGATTTGTGTCAAAGTTGCCTTAGTTGTTACATGTTTTTATAGTACCCTTTATAATTAGTACAGGCATCAATTCCTTACATATGTATTAAGATATATATTGAAACAAGTATAGCTATTGACAAATCCATAATTAGTTTTAGATTCTTAGAAAATGTTTCAGTAAGTAATATATCTAAGATGTGCATGTATATTTAAGCGATATTGATATAGACGATGGTGTAAGCTTTCATGAGCATAATAATCAGCGGGCTGATTTCAATAATTTGAAACTTGTCATATTACGTAAGTGACTAATGCCCCTAATAAAAGCATGTTCATCACACAACACCATCTCATGAGGCTGTAAAGGTATGATCATATGCTAACCTAAACGATCAATGTCTCCACTGATTAAATCTAAATGTGTACAGAGTCTATAGATCTACATATACGTATTGTTATGTAAGACTTGTAAAGAGTAACATACATGCAGTGTGAAAGACTGTAAACCATATTTGATAAATGACTCTATACGTTGGGCAGTCTGAACAGATACAACTTTGTATCAAAAGTTGATGGAGTATGAGTGAATGCGCGTAGCTTAGTGGTTAGGGGTATTCGGCTTACGATCGTAACGTCGTGAGTTCGAAAACTGGCGGTGCGTTATGTATTTGGGCAAGACACTTTATTTCTCGTTGCTAGCAAAAATATGTTGTATCTGTAATTTAAGGGGGCCAACCTCGTAGCCGACGGAGTACCAGTTTGATATACTATTCTGAATTCTACACTTGGCTGTTCAAGTTTGACGGGAAAGGTCAACGGCAGAAATCAAACACACACACACACACACACATACACACACACACACACACACATATACATACACACATACAGACGCAAACATTCATATATGCATACATATTCACATAGAAAACATAGCCTGTTATCCTCCATCCTTTGGTTATATTATCATTGTACACACATACATGCGTACAATACGCGCACACGTGTGTGTGTGTGTGTTGTGTGTGTGCAGTAAGAAACTTGCTTCTCATCTACATGGTTCCAGGTCCGGTCCCACTGGCAGATTGTATATATATATATATATATATATTATAATTTGGGTTCAGCAAAGATTTGCTTCACCACATATCGAAGTTTAGAAATAGTAGTCAAAAATATTTAGCTATTCCTTCTACTTTAAAAGAGACTCCCAGAAAAATCAAAATACTTGAAAACACTTGTTTTCAAGTATTTTGATTTTTCTGGGAGTCCCTTTTAAAGTAGAAGGAATAGCTAAGATTTTTTGACTGCTATTTCTAAACTTCGATATGTGGTGAAGCAAATCTTTGCTGAACCCTAATTATAAAGTATTACTTAAGTTTACCATGAAATGGTCTTTCATGCCGAATTCTACTTGGTGAAATTACTGATTACTTTTTAATTAATTTATTTTACCCTTTGTTATTATAGGTGGTGCTATTAAGTTAGACATGGCCTGGACCAATCATTGGTCGAAACATATCTAAGTTTATCTAAGTTATATATATATATATATATATATATATATAAACTTAGATAACTTAGATATGTTTCGACCAATGATTGGTCCAGGCCATGTCTAACTTAATAGCACCACCTATATATATATATATATATATATATATATATATATATATATATATATATATATATATAGGTAAATATATACTTATATGTACACCGACACATATACATACTACATAAATGTGAATGTGAAAGTGTGTGTGTGTAAGTATGTTTATGAAGTTCTCTTTACAATCATAAGTTCCCGCCTTCGTTACCATAGCACGTTATATTAGTATATTTACCTGTATATGTCTAAATGTCTATATATGTATGTATACGTGCACACATCTTTCTACCTGTCTAACTTTTGATGTAGGTATGTATGTAAGCATCTATCTATCTATCTATCTATCTATCTATCTCTCTCTCTCTATATATATATATATATACACACACACACAGACACACATACACACACACACACAACACACACACACACAACACACAAACATATATATATATATATATAATATATATATATATAAATATCCATACATACAGCCATATAGACACATACACCCATACATACACACCTCATACACATATACGTGTGTAATAAATTGCTGGCAGATTGTAAATTTTTCCATTAAAATTGAAAGCAGTAAAGTATTAAATGCTGTACTTCTAGAGGCAATAATTAATCTTCAATTTATCTCATCCGTTCTAAAATATACATCTATTTTCCGATACATCACCAAAATACAATCTGGCTAATTATTCCGTACCACCTTGTTCTTTATAGCGTTTCATATGCAGAAGTCGTTGACATGTTTTTCTCGTTCGTAAGTCATTGAAATTTTTTATAACTGTTTAGGCAGCCATTTTAACATTTTTACAGCCACGGAAACACGATCACGCACACACACATACACACATAGGAAAATACAACCAAGATTCTCTTCGTTGTTTGTGGAATTTGTTAGACGATAGCTTGAAAGTTACCCTCAGTCACATCACGTCTTTAAACTGTGAATGCAGATCAGATAAGTTAGTTCTATATCCAGAAAACAAGTTCGCGTGTTCACGGAAGTAATGGTTTTGGTTATAGAACTCCTCGCTCGGGTTTGATCTGGGAGTTGACAACAATAACAAAACAACTCGTTTGTTTCATGTCGACTATACACAGTTATAAATGTCATTCAAAAGTTTCAGCAAGGATGGGTACAATATCTGACATTTCTCCTTTATTAACATATTTCTTTCTTTCTGTCTGTCTGTCTGTCTGTCTGTCTGTCTGTCTGTCTGTCTATCTATCTATCTATCTATCTATCTATCTATCTATCTATCTATCAATCTATCAGAAGTGGCTGTGTGGTAAGAAGCTTGCTTCCCAAACACATGGTTCGGGGTTCAGTCCCACTGCGTGGCACTTTGAGCAAGTATCTTCTATTATAGTCTAGGGCCGCCCGAAGCCTTGTGAGTGAATTTAGTTGAGGGAAACCGAAAGAGGCCCGTCGTATATATATATATATATATATATATATATATATATATATATATATATGTGTGTGTGTGTGTGTGTGTGTGTGTGTGTGTGTGTGTGTGTGTGCGTGTTGTGTGTGTGTCTGCGTCCCCCCACCATCGCTTGAATACCGATGCTGGTGTGTTTACTTCCCCGTAACTTAGAGGTTCGGCAAAAGAGACCGATAGAATAAGTACTAGGCTTACAAAGAATAAGTCCTGGGTTCGATATTTTCGGCTAAAGACGGTGCTCTAGCATGGCCGCAGTCAAATCACCGAAACAAATAAAAAGAAACGCGAGATTAAAAAAATCTATCTATCTATCTATCTATCTATCTATCTATCTATCTATCTATCTATCTATCTATCTATCTGTATGTCTGTCAGTCTATCTGTATGTATGCCTATCTACAAGGTATAGTGTCTGTGAGAAACATTGATTCATACTTACACTGTCTAAACATATGATTGAATCTCTGTCAATGTCTGCATCACCTTTCTTTCTTTATTATTCTGTTTTTCATTCATTCATTTATTCATTCATTCATTCATTCTTTACTTACTTATTTATTTCCTTGTTTGTTTATTTGTTTCTTTCTCCCCCCTCCCCTTCACACACTCGCGCGCTCAATCACACGCCCGCTCACTCACTCACTCACTCACTCACATCATAGGCGTTCACGCATGCACGCATGCGCACACACACACACACACTCACTCACACATGTATACGCTTTCTTTTAATCAATTTATTTTCATCGTTTCCACCGCACGAAATTTCTTTCAATTGAGGTACCAAAATTGACACACTTCATGCATGAATGCGTCTAAAAGTTCCTGAATAGTCAGTAGTTGAATCATACTGTAACCGTATGTTATCTCCAATTCCAAAAATGTTTCGTTTTGTTCAGGTGCCCTTGGAATAAATTCCACGGAACAATCAATACCATACCTCCCTGCACTAGTAATAAAAAGTTATCAATTTTCAGATAGAAACAGATTTAGAGGTTACCATAAATAGATGTTTAGACCTTAATACTGTTTACCCTAAGTTCAGTTCTGATCGTGTGTTTGGCTTTTTTCGTCGTGGTCGACGGTATTGCCGTGACAGTAACTATACACCTCGAGGCGGCGAGCTGGCAGAAACGTTAGCACGCCGGGCGAAATGCTTAGCGGTATTTCCGTCTGCCGTTACGTTCTGAGTTCAAATTCCGCCGAAGCTGACTTTGCCTTTCATCCTTTCGGGGTCGATTAAATAAGTACCAGTTACCCTCTGTGGTCGATATAATCGACTGAATTCCCTCTGTGTTTAGCCCCTTGTGGGTAGTAAAGAAATAGGTATTTCACCTGGCGCCACGTTCTGAGTTCAAATTTCGCCGAGGTCAACTTTGCCTTTCATCCTTTCGGGGTCGATAAATTAAGTACCAGTTACGCACTGGAGTTGATGTAATCGACTTAATCCCTTTGTCTGTCCTTGTTTGTCCCCTCTGTGTGCAGCCCCTTGTGGGGAGTAAAGAAATAAGACACGTTAGCACGCCGGGCGAAATGCGTAGCCTTATTTCGTCTGCTGTTACGTTGTGAGTTCAAATTCCGCCAAGGTCAACTTTGCCTTTCATCCTTTCGGGGTCGATAAATTAAGTACAAGTTACGCAGTGGGGTTGATGTAATCGACTTAATCCCTTTGTCTGTCCTTGTTTGCCTCCTCTATGTTTAGCCCGTTGTGTGCAATAAAGAAATAAGTAACTTTACCACCTCCGCTATGCCAGGGCTGTTTCTAGTAGCAGATGCCTAGCTCCAAATACACTTACCACCTCTTCCTCCGCTCATGGATGTACCACGAAAGAAAGACAAATCAACATGGCCACATTATTTACGAAATTAGAGAGGATGTCGAACTTTGAGTAAGCGTAGTCCAGTGATTAAAGTGGATTAAAGCTGCACTGTCTCATGTGCTTCTGATATTCTGTATTATGCCATAGCTTTCATTATCAGATTTTTTTTCTAATTTCTATTTGAAAATGGTACAGTTAGAAAAAAAAAAAACTAGGAAGATTTCGATGCTGTCTTGTAGCATGAAAACCGATGTTGCTATGATAAAGTTGAGTCTAGGGATAAAAATCCTGTTCGTTGTGATGCTTGAAGTCTCCTCAGCAACATCAAGAGAATAAGTAAACACAATCGGTTAAAATCATGTGACTTTCTGTACAGATATTCACAGTGATTCAGAAACAGTGACGGTGAAACACAAAGCAAACACAAATATCTCTTTCTCTCTTTCCTTCTTTCTTTCTTTCTTTCTTTCTTTCTTTCTTACGCACACGCACATCCACACACATACACTCACACACGTACCAGTCGTTATACTGCGGCCATGCTGGGGGCACCGCGTTGAAGAATTTTTAGTCAAATATCGATAATTGTACTTTTTTTAAAGCTGGGTATTATTCTATCGGTATTTTATGCCTAAACGCTAAGTTACGGAGACGTAAACACAGCAACACCAATTGTCAAGCAGTGGTGGGAGACAAACACACACACATTTTATATATACATATATATATATATATATATATTTGTATCGTTACTCAAATATATTCAATGGGAATACACTATGCTGAATTTCTAATAAGTACTCTTGGTAGGGAAATGTCTAAAATATTAAAGGTATTTAGACATTTAATAAGAGCGATTATATTTTATATTATAAAATAAGAGCAGGAAAATTACATCAAAAATTTGGTCGACCCTTGGCTATAGTAGAAATCACTTGCCCAAGGTGCCACCAGTGGGACTGAACCTATAATCTTGTAGTTGGGCAGCAAGCTTGAACTTCAATAAACTTAGATATGTTTTGCTGAAAAATTGGCCCATGTGATTGTCTAACTTAATGGCACCACCTGACTGGATCTGTTACGTAATTTTTAGGTCAAAATTTTTTTGTGTGTAATATGGCTCGTTCAAGTACATCGTCGTTGTTGACTGGATATATCCAGGTATGGGTAGCTTTTCAGGTATATTTTGAAAAAATTTTCAGGTATTGTTTGGAGGTGATGGTATCATTTTCTTCATTCCTTTCTTTGGGGGGATAATGTTAAATACAGCATGCATGTTCTGTTGAGGAAAAGAAATTATGTTGCAGTGTATTTTGCTGTTGTGAGTCTGAACTGAGTTAGGGGCGTACGGCACTTGGCCTCAAGCTTTGCTGAATTATGAATTTGATGTTAAGGTTGTTTGGGTGCTGATGGTAGAGTCGCTACACTGTGCGAATGATGTATCGCTTTCGGCGGTATTGGAGAGAATAATGTTTCAATGTTTTAACGCGGTCCCAATAATCAAAATCAGTCATGCCTTTTATTCTTTGAGTAATTGCCTTCTGAGTTGACTCTGAGTTGGCTCTATTCTCGCAATGTTTAGTCTCATGCTGGGAGACCACGTGGGATGGGCAGCAGTATTCCAGGTATGGCCGTAAAAAGAAAGAGAAATGGACCAGAACATTTTGAGCATCCAGGACTGATACTGCGTGCCATATCTACTTTATTGCATACCTACTTTATTTTCCAACCCTTGCCTTTTCAAATATCCCGAAGTAGTTGATATAGACCCGGAATATAAATAAAAGGTAAAACTGCAACTTTGTTTTGTTTTGATTAATTTTCCATTTGTACTTTTTTTTTTTGTACCTTCGCGCATTGTTCTGCTCTTACACAACAAATCCTATTAACATATACAGTACACACACACACACATAGTATCTTCCATGATGCGTCTACATGTATATCCATGCGACAATGTAACCTTTAATTTAATCAAGATATCCTTGGCCTGAAGAGTAACCGGAGTATACACCTCGCTTGGATTTTTACCACTTCTAAGGTTCCGCCCACTCTTATACTCTTTTACCCTTTTACTTGTTTCAGTCATTTGGCTATGGCTATGCTGGAGCACCGCCTTTAGTCGAGCAAATCGACCCCAAGACTTATTCTTTGTAAGCCTAGTAATTATTCTATCGGTCTCTTTTGCCGAACCGCTAGGTTACGGGGACGTAAACACACCAGCATCGGTTGTCAAGCGATGTTGGGGGGACAAACACATACACACAAAGATACACACACACACACACACACACACTCACACACACACACACACACACACACATACACACACACACAACACACACACACACACACATTATATATACATATACATATATATATATATATATATATATATATATATATATATATATACACATATATACGACGGATTTCTTTCAGTTTCCGTCTACCAAATTCACTCACAAGCCTTTGGTCGGCCCGAGGTGCCACTTGCCCAAAGTGCCACGACTAAGTAGTCAATGTTGAACATTATACAATATCATTCCTGCTGTGGTTACTGCCTTGAAGTAATAATAGAATGGAGTTTAACGCCATGTTAACTAATTGAGCTCTTGAATGCTGTGGCTATATATTTTCAGTGCACAAGTACTTACTTTCAATTCGTAGGACATAAGAAAATATGAGTGTGTACATATATATATTTATACATGTATGTATTTATCTATGTACCTTCGGTACAGAGAGAGGGAGAGGTATCTGCTACGGAACTCTTTTTCTAAGTTATTGATTCAAAACTGAGTCCTGTGTTTCAAGGAGATATTATTAACCTTAAAGTTCGGTCGATGTCTTGCTTGTCGTTTTAAGTTGTCACAACTTTCAGTCAACAAGATCAACGTTTATTGGAATTTTTGTGTATCGCCTTTTTTGTGTTTTTCATAATTCCAACTTGTTTCAAATTTATAAAACACATTAAAATAAGTTAAATATTGTAGCAGTAAATTTTCCTCTCTGAAAACGCAAAAAAAAAACCCTTAAAAATTGTCATATCCGTTATATGTTTTCAGTAGATTTTATCTCTCAGAAATGCACTGTCATCTTCCCATTAGTTACTCATCAAACTATGACATTTGATTTCAGCCACTTAATATATTAAGATTTAAAATGAAAAAACGTAAAGAAGTTGAAAAAATTGAGGTGGACAGATTTTATAAATTTTACATCGCGACCTTTTGTCTGAATATACGTCAAATAAACAATGCAATGAATACTCTTTTTCCCTATTAAAAAAATTCTATTAAAAAATAAATATATAGAAAAATAAACATTTTCACATTCCTAATCCAATTGCCACATTTATTTCCTGTTCCTTATTGATTTCTTTAGAAATCTTATACATATCTGTGTCCCACCCATTTAAATCCGTTACTGTGCAGATATTCGTAAGCAGTAACACTTGAAGTGTGGTGACCCGAAATAAATTGTCGACTAAAGCTTCCGATATTTTTCCTTCTAACACTTTCCTAGAGTGATCGGAAGTTATTTCAAGCAAGATGGCGCTAACGTTTATTTTTGATTTGAATCCCACACACATATACATACATACAATATATATATATTATATATATATATATATATATATATATATACTTATATACGTATGTGCATTTATGTATACACACACACATACAAACACACACACACACAAACATATACATACATACATACGTATATCAGTTTGGCAGTACAAAATGGATGGATACAACTCAAAACATGAGTATGTATATATTTTTTCAAGATTTTTAAACGGCAGAAGTTACAAAATGATTCAAATGGTGAGGGCTTCGTCCAAAACACGTATTTCTTTTAGTAAGTGCCAAGCATGAAACTCTCGGCACTCGAGTCATTTATTAAGTTCTACAGATTAACGTATGATACATGCACACACACACACACATACACACATACGCACACACACACACGCACATACACACAGATATACATATATATATATATGTATATTTATAATTATATTTACATGTATAGATATATAACAGTTGCAGCGTGGAAGGTGTTTATAAGCCATTTAAGAAAGACACAAAAACCGTTTGATTCACTTCAACATTTAAATTTAATTTGCCAAAATATTTTCGTCGCTTTGAGATCGCAACCTGTTCACCGACAAAATTCTGTGAACAGGCCACGGTCTCAAAGCGACGAAAATGTTTTGACAAATTATATTTAAATGTTGAAGTGAATCTAACGGTTTTTGTGTGTTTCTCAAATAGCTTATAAACACCTACCATGCTGCAATTGTTTTCATTCCAGCACACGATCTCAGGTCAGGTCAGTTGCTATGCAAGTACATCTCCGTAATATATATATATATAATATATATATATATTATATATATATATATATATATATATATATTATATATATATATATATATATTATATATATATATACATACATACATACATACATACATATAAGCACATATATATATATTTACTGTTATATATGTATGTGTGTGTGTTTGTGTCTATGTATAGATACATACATAATAGTTATGGATAGATGGATAGATGAAGCTGCATATATATTGTATATACATATATGTATATTTGTATGTCTATATATATATATAATATATATATATATATATATACATACATACATACATACATACATACATACATACATATATATATATATATATATATATGTATGTTTATACATACATGTTCATATATGTATACATGTATGGATATGGAATTTCAACTTTACAGCTATATAAATGAAACATAAATCTAACCTAGAAGATGAAGACAGAAAATTTCAAGGTTGTCATGAATATTAAAGAACGAAGAATATGTACTCTCTTAGTGAATTTTAACTCTAATTAGTTGTTCTGTAGGCTGATTTCGTACAATTTAGACAAAATTGATAGCGCTGCCGGGATGCATTTGTATGAGTTATTTGATAATTACTGTCTTTGATGTTGCATAACTCCCGCTGTGGTCTTATCAATAGACTTATGACCTATTCCATTGTTGGTCATTATACCACTTCGTATATCCAATAGTGTTATTATCCAGCTTGATTTTCCCTTTTTATATAGTGTTAGGGCCTGTTTAAAGATTTGAGTGCTATTTCTGGTAGATTGAACGGTCACATAGAGACTTACTTGTTTGCTCATAATTACGTGGTTTGAAAATGTGTGCTTCTGAAAGTATGTACTTGTACGCATGTTCGTGATCTGTATGTGTGCGCATGTACAGACCTGTGTGTGTCAGTGTTTTTGTGTGCTTATGTGTATGTGCGCGCGCGTGTGCTTGCTTGCCTTATTTATCATTTACTGATTCTTTTTTGTCTGACGCATCAAGTCGTCAAGATATTTGGAAATGACAAGATTCATACTGTGAACCCTGGTTCAGCTTCTTTAGCGATGACTTGCAGCCGATATTTTATTCGACGGAATTGTCAGAGGCAGAACGTCAAATATTTATACAGTGATGAAAGATTCTGTAACACTAAAACAATTTTTTTCAAGCCTGCAGCGCTGATGTATAAGAACGGAAATGACTTCAACTAGAAAGCAGATTATGAACATAGTTCAATAGGCAAGGCAAATTTCCGACGTCTAACGATTTTTATCAATTTTTCACCATCAATGATTCCATAATGATTTCTGACATTAGCAACCACATCAAAAATAAGCGATGGAGAATGTCTAATTTTCACAATTTGAATCGGTATATTATGGATAGTCAGATAAGAAATAAACAACGCATAAATTAAAATTGGAATAATTAAAGACACTATATCATGGATAGTCAGAATAAAAATAAACAATGGAAAATGTCTAATTGTGACAAGTAAAACCAATAAATTATGGATGATCGGGTAGGACACAAGGTATTGTAGAGGTCTAATTGTGAGAATTATAATCAGTAGATGTTTAATTACGGCAATGAAAACCAGTATATTATGCATCCTTAACTACGTACCCCGAATAATATTTGACCTAGTGTCCGTATAAGAAATAATTAGCATTATACATAGAGACAGAATACTATACATTGGGACAAAATTTGTAGGGAGCTTAACCTTGCCATATTTAAAAACAATCCTGAAAATAATACGTTCTGTTCGAGTCCAGGGTGACTTTGCCTTTTAGTAAAATAAGAAGTTTAACTGTGATAATAAAACCCCAGTAATTTACGGAACATCGGATCAGAAATAAGTTAGATAGAAGCTGTAATTGCTTCAATTAAAATCACTATATTATAGATGGCCATGTTGTTGTCCTCGCGACCTTCAACTGGATGGCTGAACTAAATGCTACAAAGAATTCTAACGTTGTTTGAATGTAGAGAATTTGGATAATTTAATATACCTTGGTAACAAAAATCCTGATTAGAAATTTTAACTCTCCCTCCACATACGAACCAGTCCGCATTTGTGTAATTTTAAATAGTACTTTCTGCCGACGCATCACCACTAGGTTTTTAATACTCCGGTGTTTATTAGACATATTAAATGTTGTATGGAATGTCAGAGGTATGAACCATTTCAGGTCAATTGGAAGAGTCGTTCTAACATCAGATAAATTACTTTAAGTTCATCTTTCCGACTCTCTACATGATACGCTTTATCCTCTTGGGGTCAATAAAAAAAATGCTTGCACGGTACTGAGATTGATTTTCCTATTTCTTTCCTTCTTCTCTTCCTGTCTCTGCACTCCTGCAAGAAATCGGATGTGGCCAGACTTGGTCTAAAACAGCTCATGACACACTACATATCATGCTACCTCCCTTACCATTCCACCAAAAAGTAGAGACTCCAAGCCAAGTCTTTCCCCACTTTAAAAATGCAAACAAATTTTTATGTCGCATGCTGTCAAACATGTTACGTTCATTTGATAAGCAATGTTATTTCACAAAGCATGGAAAACGAAAAATGATTATAAAATCGTAAACGAAAAGTTCTTTAACTTACCAGCCACTAAAATGTACATCTGACGTAAAATGAACAATCCAGTTAGGCCAAATTTTGACACATTCAACATTGTGATAGAAATTAGATTTGTTATCGCTCCTAGAGATTTGATTTCGCTCCTATGATTTCAATTTTTTTCCTTTTCTATGAGTGTTAAACTGAAATCAAAGTGTCCAAGTTCTTGACAGTTTCAAGCAAACTGTCCTAAATTTGTTTGAGTAAAAATACTTTCCCATGATTCGTACAACAATATTTACGCTGAAATTTCCGTGCTATTTCCTTGTACAGTATCCATAAATTTCTCGTTTCTTCCAATATTACTTCAATGGTTAATACTTTCGGTTGTCATGTGAGCTGAAATAAAATAGAAATAGAAGTTTATTATTAATAGCCAAATACAACGATCTACTTCTCTTGCACTCTCACTCTCTCTTTCTATCTCACTCTCTCTTTCTCACTGTTTCTCTCTGTCTCTCTCTCATTTTCTCTGTACATAACTTAAAACATTTATAAACATTTTCTATGCGATGAAATGAATACATGAAGTGGTGTTATAGACAAACTTGACATAACGAAAAAAAAAATCAATTAACTGTGTTCATAGCTGTTGTAGCTGCTATATTGTCCTGCTGATAAATAATTCTCGAATCAGGTGAGGATGAAACCTGTCTGTTCTAGATATTTATATATATAGAATGAATAATGCCTTTGTTTCGAAAGGTATACAAAATGAAGGACACTATCAGTAAAATACTGTCCTTAACAGTGAAAGGACACTTTAGAGCACTTCGAATTTGTGTATCAAGAAGCGCTTTATAATTGATGAGGGAACATTTACGATAAGTATATCAGATGGTATTGGGCACAGTTTCAAATACAAACTTGTCATAGGCAAGGGCTTACCAGGAAACTAACAACATTCCGAAGCTCGCCCAATGAAATTCTTTGAATGCTAGATAAGTTGTTGCATTTATATTTCTCTTATGTTTTTTCTCTTCTAAACATGAAATGCATTAGCACCTGAAATACTATCAAAATAAATGATGGAAGTATGGAATTTTCTGTAATGATGCACTACATAAGCTGCACACACAAACCTATGCGTGCACGAACATTATATACATATATATATATATATATATTATATATATATATATATATATATATTATATATATATATATATATAATATATATCTGTATATGTGCATGTGTATATAGATCATATACACCTATATTTGCGTCTATGTATATATAAGAATTTATTGTGTAATGAGATAAAAAAAGACCAAGGCTGTATAGATAGAACATTTGAAGCATTTACGTACGTCACAAGTGTCTTTAAGAAAGGTATGTGGCGATATATTCCTATCATTTGCTTCTACATCCCTTATATCTGGAGTCAAGTGTCTAGATTTATATCTATCTATCTATCTATCTATCTATCTATCTATCTATCTATCTATCTATCTATCTATTTCTCTCTCTCTCTCTATATATATATAATATATACATACATACTTATATATATATATATGTATGTATATATCCATACATACATATATATATATATACATATATATATATATATATATATATATATATATATATATATATATATATATATATATATATGCAAATCTCTTCTATCTATCTAGCTTGCTAGCCAGCTCTCTCTCTCTCTCTCTCTATATATATATATATATATATATCTGTATATACGTACATGTATACACATATCTATATCTATATATATATACACACATATATAATACACACACGTGTGCGTAATACATGCATTATATAACATTCTTATCCGTTGTTCTAGCGATTTTTTAATGAACCGTCAAGTAAGAATAAAGACAATTTCCTTCATTTTTAAAATGCATGAAACCTGTTCAGTTTAAGTTGGTGTTTGTCATCAATCAGGATTATAAAACATTGAAGTAATAAAGAAATAATGTCGTAATAAAGTAGAAAATTAGGAAACAGTTGTATCATACCAGAAAAACAGCCACGGACATGAAATTACATATATTACTATTTGGTTGCGCGGATTCGCATTAAAGCTAATCTAAACTAAACAAAAGAGAGGAGACACAAAGTTCATTATTCTATAAAGGATAAAACGCTAACAATAACGCTAGCTAATGTCAGCAAAAATAACAATTTGCTTCGTTATAAGGGGCAATTTTCTGGGGACATTTTCCTTAGGAGGGGCAATTTTCTGAGGAGTTGAATTTATGATTTAGTTTTCATACTTATACGAAGCATTTACGTACGTCACAAATGTCTTTAAGAAAGGTATATGGCGACATTTTCCTATCAATCGCTTCTACATCCCCTTTATATCTGGAGTCACGTGTCTAGATATAAGAAGCCAATGTAAAAGATTGCGCATTGTCTTCAAGGTTGGTCTATTATGTTTCGTTATGAGCATCAAATTACGCTATTTTAAAATCAGTGACTCGGAGCTATTTATCTTAAGTTGGGATTAAATAGAAGATCAAAGATGTTATTTATGTGCGTGTGTGTGTGATAATTTTATTACTGTTTATATATCCTCGTTATTGAATTACTTCTGTGTTAGTGAATGAGCTAGATCCAAACTATTTTAGAGATTCACCTACACTATACTTAGAACAACTTCTTCTTTCGCATCATCAGTCACACAATCCTTGAAAAGGGACTCGATTCTTCCTCGCAAAATGTAATTTCACTATAAGACGAGGCATAACCATTTTTGGATCTTTTCGGTTTGAACGGCAGTTTTTTAAAATAATTTCCACGTAACTAAACACTTTAAAACTTCGTATACTGGTAGAATGTGTTTATAAAACATCGTTTTCTCTTGGCTTTATTGAGAAAATTCTATGGTTTGTAAGATATTTGTTATTTTTACTTCAATTTCTGCAATTTCAACCAATCATTGACGTCTATTGAGGTGAAAACATTCTGTGCCGTATGAATATGTCCCTCGTTTAAGAAACAGATTGGGTTTATTTACATTTCTGAAGAAAAAAAGATACCCTTCTCCCCACCCCTAACCCTAAAGCAGATTGAAATGCAATAGATCGATATTAGGGTCATAATTATGGGTGACAATTTCATATGACACCGCTAGAAAAAACTGCCGTTCAAACCGAAAAGATCCGCATTTTTTCCGGGCAAAATACTTAGCAGTGTTTCATCTGTCTTTCTAAGTTCTATCTGTGAATATATTGCCGTCCAAATTGTGCAGAAATGAAAATAACACTGACATCTCACATTACTAGATATATTTACCAAAATTACATAAAAATATATTGAAATACTGTGAGTAAATTTATTCAATAAAATCGCTATTAGCTTCAGCCACGGCTTCCAGACGACTTCGGAACCTCCTGCAACTCTTCTGGACGGCCACTTTGATTAAATTGGTGAATGCTACCATAATTCTTGCCTTCAGTTCATCTTTGGCGTTACATAGAGTTTTGTTGGTCTCCACTGCGCCCCACATATAATAATCAAGGGGGTTTCGGTTTGGGGAGTTAGGTGGCCAGACGTTAGGAGTCATGTGGTTGCAGAAACTGTCAGACAACCGTGACAGGGTTCTTATGCTTGTGTGACAGGGTGCAGAGTCCTGTTGCCAGACGTAGGGTCTTCTAGCAGCCACCCTCTTGACCCAGGGCAGCATGGGTCAAGACAGTGGCATAACGTCATCATCGCTTGGTGATGAATCGAAACACGATGATGTTGACCGGGTGTTTGATTTTTATGACTCTCGCTACATGACCTCAGATTGAGATCTAAGCACTCTAAAATGTCCGTATTGGAATGCCAAGCGGTAGAGCATGTCATTTCCAAATTTCTGGCAGAGTGAATTGCATTATAGTATTGTTTTTTCCTGTCATAGACGGTGCTCAAGTGAACCTACTAAAGTGTGTAGTGGACAGAATAACAATAACAAAAGAAAAAAAATGCGCATGCGCAGGGTTGAAGGTATACATGGCGACAATTTACCCATCGCACCCTGTATATATACATAATCAGACACACACACACACACACATATATATATATGTATATACACACATACATACATACACACACACACACACACACACACACACATATATATATATACCTTAATCTATTAAACGGCTGAAAATTGACAAATGTGACACAGAGATCGAGGTTTCGTGCACAACAGTTATGCACGAAACTGTCGGCCTTCCCTTCCTATCATTTTGTAACGTTTCTGTCGAATAAATATATATATATGTGTGTGTGTGTGTGTGTGTGTATGTGTATGTGTATGTGTATTTGTGCGTGTGGTGTGTGTCTGTGTATGTGCATATATACACTTATATATTGAGTTCTATAAAATATTGCTTCCTTCATCCGCCCCTCTGTCTTTTTCTTTCCCTCCCTGTCTAATAATATATACCTAGATTCATAAGTTTGTATATATATATATATATATATATAATATATATATATATATATATATACAAACTTCTAAATCTCTACACACATATACATTTATGTACAGACGCACACCCACTCACTTAGAATTACATACATATTCCAGCAATGTATTCATGCTATTTGCAGAGATTGATGCCATAGCAGAAAATACTTATTCATGCATAACTACAAACAGTGAAATAGATATATCACGCTCGCTCTGTACATGTGTGCGCATATGAATGTGTGTGTGTGTGTGTATGTATGTGTTTGTTTGTGTGTGTATGTGTGTGTATATAAGTCTTTCAATGTCGAGTCCGTATATTGCAAAGCCGGTTTTGTTTCCTGACCGCTGTCAAATCACATCACCTGTGGCCTTGAGAAAACTTTCAATTGCTCACGAGTTTATTTCTCTCAATAAGAAATCGAATTACATGTTCATGTATACGCATGCATGCACGCACGTATGCATGCAAGCACGTACACACAGAGGCGTGCGCACGCACAAATATACATTTGCACATACATGCATAACTTCCGTCAAACACAAAGTGTAAGTGTGTATGTTCATGTATGTGTGCGTGTGCGTGTGTGTGCGTATGTGTGTGTCTGTACGTATATATATATATATATATATATGGTCATATCTGGTATATGTATAGGCGCAGGAGTGGCTGTTTGGTAAGTAGCTGGTTTACCAACCACATGGTTCGGGCTCGGGCCGGCCAAAACTTTGTGTGTGGATTTGGTAGACGGAAACTAAAAGAAGCCCGTTATATATATATATATATATATATATATATATATATATATATAAATATGTGCGCGTGTGTGTGTGTGTGCATGTGTGTGTGTGTGTATGTGTATTTGTGTATTTAATGTGTGCACACGTTTGTGTATATATGTGTATATGCATGTCCATGTGTGTGTGAAAGTATCGATACGTACATATATATATATATATATATATATGCGCACCACACACACAACGTATATACATATGTTGGTTTACATGTCTATCCATGTATTTACAAATTCATTCATGCTAAATTTACCTAGAGGTATGTATATATACTTATATATACATATATATACATATATATATACACATACATACACATATATATATATATATACATATATATTTATATAAATATGTATATATCGAATGTTTATATACATATATACATGCATATATATATATATATATATACATATATACATACATATATATATACACATGCATATATATATATATATATATATATATATATATATATACGTCTGTATATTTACATAGTGATACATGAAAATTTGTCTCCATACAGACATGCACACACGTAAACACAGGAATATCAGGCATTGTTATTTACGTTTCGTTCGACCAGATGTGTATTATTTTTCCAAACTATTTCTGTTTTGTATATCCCCCTTCTCTTGCGTTTATTTAATTATTTTTTCTTCGGTTTCTCTCGTTTTTCATTTTATTATGCGTTTGTTTTCTTCCCTGCTAGTCTCCAGGTAAAATATTTACAGATTATGAATCTGTCTGACTGTCTGTCTGCTTCTTTTTTTTTTCTCTCCCTCCTCCCCCTCTCTCTCTCTCTCTATCTTTCTATCTCTATCTATCTTATTTATCTACGTATGTATTTAATATATTCTAATGTACAGACGTCCACTCGAAATAAGTGTGTGTATACGCACACACGTACATACACACACATATATATGTTCAGATATATGTGAATGTACGCGCGTATATATATATATATGTGTATATATATATATATATATATACATATATATGTATATATATATATGTGTATATATATATACACATACATATATATACATACATATATATATATACACATATATATATATAAACGTACATATATATACATACATATATATATACATACATATATATACATACATATATATATACATATATATATATATATATATATATATATATACAATATATTATATATATATATATATATTCATATCTGCGTGTCCGTGTATGTCACGCACATACGGATGCGCTTATGCATGTGTGCGTGGTATGCTTGTGAAACCGAAATAAAGAAAATTGGATTGAAAGTTTCCCGATGAAAACACCAAATTATTATTCACTAGCCATACTTCACTGAATCTTATTTCCACTAATAAACAAACAACATCTTTATTGAAATTGCTTCAATATACTCATTCTCTATATTTAGTAGACGCATTATATATATATATATATATATATATATATATGTATATATGATATTCAGTATTCGTGCAAGAAATAACATCATATCCTATTAATGATCGCGATGACTGCCACAGGTTTGTGCAAGGCGTCAACAATATATCATGCCGCCACGCAGTTAAATAAATAGGATTCGTGGACTTTATAACCCGGTAATATCCTTTTGTGAAATTTATATTATTATTGTTTCAGTTAACTGCTGATGTGCTTGTTTAATGAAAAGAGAATAAGAAATCGTTTATTCTTTGGTAATAATAATAATAATAATAAGAAGAAGAATGATGATGATAATGATGATGATGAAGATAATGATGATAATAATAATAGTTCAGCTATAATTCTGTAAGCAGATTATGGACAAGTGTTATTTTCATTCATATGTTACGACATATGTTAAAATGCTGGCCTGTGCAGGCCGTTATTTACACAGCATCTCTATGTATTTGTGTGTGTGTATGTATGTGTATATATATATATATATATATATGTGTGTGTGTGTGTGTGTGTTTGAGTACGTATATATTCTCTGGGTGAATCGGAAAGCAAACGTTTCTTTTTTATTTATTACTTCAGAAAGACAAACAATTTCTATATCTTTCACTAAAAGCCCGCGATAAACTGACTCAAGAGAATAATATCTGTATTTAAGATGTTATATGCTGCAACAGAGGGAATAAGCTATTATTAACACGTTTCGGTTCTATCCACGCCATCCCTCGATTTGCCGAAAATAATAGCTAAATACCTGAATTTAGCTATTAGATTTATCGTATCGACTTTCAAAAAAAAAAAAGAAAAATACTAAAAAGACAGGCACTTAATATGTAACCTTAAAATGCCTAAAAATATTTGATAACCTCATCTGGAATAACTTTCATTATAGACCTGTGTTAAACAGGCTCAATATCTTGTTATTGCTAATTCAATGTCCGTTTTGGTTGATTTGACTCCTTTATACTTAATACTGTAATATACAGATTTCGATTTCACCTAAAAATATTGGGTTTTGTGCCTAGACAAAAGAAACTGAATATTCAGGATTTTTTTTCTATTTATCCATTTCGAATTTCAAGAAAAGGCTAACCAATTTTAACCATTTTGGAATTTGCATTATTCATTCTTGCAGAAGCACAAAATTGGAGCACAATAAATTATGACACGGAAAGCCTGTCAAAAGAAGTTATTTCAGCATGTATGTAGAATGTAGAAAGAAGAATGGCGAATAGTAGAGTAAAGATATGCAACAGTGATCGACGAATAAATGAAGATTGGGCCGAAAAATAGTTGAAAATGATAGATATATGCATGATCAACAGTAGTCAGACGGCTTTGATTTACAAGTTGTAAACTACTAAGAGGCTAGAAAAAAAGAAAATAAAAAAGAAAGAGAGAGAGAGAGATAGAAGGAGAAAATAAAATAAGATCTTTAAACCAATCAGCTATCGCATTCAGGAAAAGTTGTTTATAACATATATCGTATTCGATATCAGCCATTGAGTTGTTTTTGAAACCTTTCCATAAATAGAATTTTATTACTTGTTACTATTGCCGTTTGTGAAGATGGTGCATGTTACTTGGTGTCAGAGTAAATCATTTGCATTATCTTGTTTAGAATCTCACTTTTTTTCCTGAATTCAAATGAGATCTTGCCTTCCTTTTCTCATGTGTTGGGTATATAAATGCCGCGAATACGCATGAAGAGATTCAATTGATTGTATATTCTTTCCTTATTGTATTCAATATATTTGCTGTTCACCCTAATCGAAAGTAATTGTTATAATTGTTTTTCGTTGTTTTCTTCACAGATGCGAATTTGCGCGGTTACATTTCACCATGCAAAAAAAAAACAAAAAAAAACCCCAAAAAACCAAAAACAAAAATAGAACGGAAGATGAAACGTATTGTTCGTATCAATACTTTTCAACGCCTCAAAACCTTAAGCTACAAGGTTATGCAAGACCCTCCTCCTCATACTACTCCCTTTCCACTTTCTCCTACCCCTCCTTCTCTCCCTCCTCTTCTCCTCCACTTCTTCTTCTTCTTCTTCTTCTTCTTCTTCTTCTTCTTCTTCTTCTTCTTCTTCTTCTTCTTCTCTTCTTCTTCTTCTCCTTCGTGGTCTTGCATTATTATCATTGCATTATTATTATTATTATTATTATTATTAATATTATTATTATTATTATTATTATTGCATTATTATTATTATTGCATTATTATCATTAAAGGCGAGCTGGCAGAATCGTAACCCTACAAGACAAAATGCCAGGCAGTGTTCCACCTGTCTTTATGTTCTTCGCTCAAGTGCCGCTGAGTCGATCTTTCCTTTGAGCATTGGGATCAATGTAATCGGCCTCTCTCTTCCACCAAATCTCAGGCCTTGTGTCTATAGTAGCAAGGATAATTATGAAGGCGGTGGGCTAGCAGATTCGTTAGCACGCAAGGCAAAAATGCTCAGCGGCATTTCGTCTGTCTTTACGTTCTGAGTTCAAATTCTGTTGGGGCCGACTTTGTCTTTCATCATTTCGGGTTCGATAAATTAAGAACTAGTGAAACACTGGGGTCGATGTAATCGACTAGACCCATCCTCAATATTTCAGGCCTCGTACTTATTGTAGAAAGGATTATTATTGCCCGGTCGCCCTCCTTTAATCGGGCAGGCAAGGCAGTTTTCTTTTAGCTGGTGGTTGTGGCAAAAGAGGTTGTCTGGTGGACGAGGCTGACAGGCATGAGGGCACATACATTCCGCTTTGCTAGAGGTCTCATTGACGTGTTCAAGTTTCGCTTGAAATGGAAATTGAGGGCGGAGAGAGAAGTGCTGTTGTCGAATGAGTTCATTGAAAGGGGTTGGGAGTTGCGAAAATGGCAAGAGTGATGGTGTCATCATCGTCATTATGATAGTAATAATAACTCCTTCACCATCAAAAACACATACTTGTTCATGAAGTGTGTGAGGCGTCATCCTTTGCGTTTGTAGAATCTCATTTATACGCTGCTTCAGTTTTGCTGCATTTGCGTGTAGAGGGTTTGTTAAGTAGTTGGCTTATGGTGATATTTTAGTGTTTGAAAGCTGCATTATTCTGTTTTGTGATATTTGATTTTTCGTTCGTACTGTGTGTTTCAGGGCGAAGTTACTTTAACGTATGTGACATGTGGCGTGTGATATTAACAAGCGACAACTGAGTAAATTATGAGGTGTGTGTGTTTTTCTTGTGTTAGAGCCAAGCACTGAGTATATAACAATTTACATTAATTTGATATAACTTGAATCTAGCATAATTTTTCGTTATTTTATATTTATAATCGTATTAGTGTATTATTTAATTGGATGGGGTTTAATATAGTATAGGTTACGTACTGAGCAGAGAGTGTACTGTTTCAATTACAATATGGGCTGTGTCCATCAGGGCAATTGCTTGTTTTTTCCTAAAATGTGTAACTTTGTGTGCCCAGTGTGTCGATAAATGATTTCTTTCACCACACCTGTTACTCTAGTTATAATTGGTGTTGTATTCATAGTCATGCCCCATATCTCGCTTATTTCAGTTTCAAAATCCTTATGCTTTGACAGTATCTTCACCTCCTTCTGAGTAATGTTAATTCTTGACAGATAACAGTGACATTGGTTCGAACAATTCTAACTGTATGGTTGACAACAGCAATGTACACGTAAACAATCTATTTCTTTCAAAATTAAGTTAAGAAATGAAAAATGCTGCAAAGTTTCTTTCACTACTTCTGCAGTAATAAAGAGATGCTAAATGTGAACCATCTGACCAAGTAAAAAATTTGGTAGATAACTACGTGACTAGAAACAAATGTGGTTTTGCCGGAGTCTTCCATTCAAGAATAAAAAAGCAAGGTTTAATATATCGACATCGCCTAGAGCAGAGAGCAATTTTCAGTATTTTCTTAGAAGAAATGGAGATGGTCCTAGCCATTCTGTTAAGCGATATCCTCTTGAAATTACGTCG
Organism: Octopus sinensis; assembly: GCF_006345805.1. Taxonomy (NCBI): domain Eukaryota; kingdom Metazoa; phylum Mollusca; class Cephalopoda; order Octopoda; family Octopodidae; genus Octopus; species Octopus sinensis. The sequence goes on along the minus strand of NC_043001.1, from coordinate 33,030,255 downwards.
TTATCTCGACTTGCCGAGTATCGGCTTCTTCTTTCTGTTTGAAACCATACGATTGCATAAGTAGATATAGTGATTAGTGTCGAGAGTTTTGTATAATTCATGAGTTAATTGGACGATTTAAGTGAAATTGGATTAAAAACTAAGCGATGTGAATTTTAACAAAGGTCAAGGTTGAATAACTCATGCATAGCGATGTAGTTAATTACAATAGCCATATTATTACCATTGATCCACTTTTATCCTTATTAAGTATGATATTTCATTCTACACTACACTGACCTTGTTCCAACTGATATGCTCCATTTACCTCATTTATATTGTTCTCCCTCTATTTCTGTTGCAATTTACACTTGCTTAAATTTCTCTGACAATATAAATCCTCGTAACTGGTTTTATTTAACGTCACATAAGCATCTTGGTTCCATTTCTGCTACCGGTGTCAAAAACAGTATTTTACTACAATTATTTTCCACAAGATTTATAATTAATTTTAGATATTTGGTTGGGCTTCCTTCTAAATAGTAAGAAAGCCCGACCATTTGTTACACTACTAGTTCCACTATTAGGACTAATTAAAAGTTATATTGTTTACATATTTAAATATGACCTAAAATACATTTAAAAAGCTTTCTTATCGATTAGCTAAATACAGAAGTAATACGATGTAACATAACTGCTGCTTATTGACAATCCTTAATTTCTATCCTTTAGAAAGCTGTTATTTGGATAGTTGCACCTATCTAAACTTCTAAATTTAACTATTCCACTGGGTAACGTTACTCAACTAGCAAGCGCTAGTGTCTATTGAGTAAAACATAGAAATTGATATATATAATTCAGTGACAAAACTTGTAAGAAGTTAAATAAGATCTAGTTAGTAATGCTCCCGCAGACCAGTCTCCAAACACTACATATGTTATACGAATATAAGAAGAGTGCCTGTTTTAGAAGATGATGAACCACCGGACGGTTTTCTTTGCGAGCTAGCTTACAACTTTTTAAGTGGAGGCGCAATGGCCCAGTGGTTAGGGCAGCGGACTCGCGGTCGTAGGATCGCGGTTTCGATTCCCAGACCGGGCGTTGTGAGTGTTTATTGAGCGAAAACACCTAAAGCTCCACGAGGCTCCGGCAGGGATGGTGGTGATCCCTGCTGTACTCTTTCAGCACAACTTTCTCTCACTCTTACTTCCTGTTTCTGTTGTACCTGTATTTCAAAGGGCCGGCCTTGTTACTCTCTGTGTCACGCTGAATATCCCCGAGAACTACGTTAAGGGTACTCGTGTCTGTGGAGTGCTCAGCCACTTACACGTTAATTTCACGAGCAGGCTGTTCCGTTGATCGGATCAACCGGAACCCTCGTCGTCGTAACCGACGGAGTGCTTCCATCCACAACTTTTTATTCACATTCCTAATATTGTTGTGGTATTTGGTGTCTGTGGTGTTTAGTCGTAGATCATTACTGACCAAGTAGAAACCTATTGTCAAAAGTATCCCAGTTGTGACCATTCTATCATTTAGGAATGCCTAAGACCACATTATTCAGTGTCATTGTTTAACACAGTGAGCTAGGATTGGAGATAGTTTGTCAGTTACTGCTAGTAGATTGAGCATCTTCGTTGATCCGTAGCATTGTTATTCTTGGGAAAGGCATAACCATCACAACACTAATTTCATTATTTCCTCAAACTAATAAAGCATCAATCCAATCTAAACAGACAATTCACACATTTCATGTTTGATTTTAATTAAAAATGTTTATTGTTTATTATTATTTCCATTGTAGCCCGTATCTGTTATGAGTTCGAATTCGATGACTAATTTCAGATCAATCTATTTCAGTGAGTTTGCTTTTAGTAAAAACAAACAAAACAAAACAAAACAACAACAACAACAACAAGAAAAATTGTAATGCATATTAACGTTATACATTCCATAGCCATGCGTTTTATAGGATTCATTAATTTAAAATACCGCCCAGTGTTAAATGCTATTTTTGACGCGTTTTAGTTTCACGTTTGCGATCGATTAAAATATTTTCCATATTGCCTTCATGTCTTTTCCACGCTCTAAACCTTCCGTTTCCTTTTAGACACAATTCTATAGATTTATTTCTTAATTCAACAAATTTAGGCGAGCCAATAACAGAAGCTGCTACGTTATTGGTCGCTTGATCTGATAAAAAACAAAAAAGACCAAAACTTTTTCAAATGATATCGGACTATATTCAA
>NC_043001.1:33008027-33023027 GCF_006345805.1 Octopus sinensis | reverse complement strand
TGCATCGGAAAACTGCATTAATATTTATATCTGTTCTGTCCTACTTGAACTCGAAAATGAGTGTTTGATTACTCAGTAATCTAGCAAACGATTTAATCAGCAGATTATCGACAATATAGATTCAATAGAGCCTTGTTTGGTTTGAGTCCGGTGACAGTGTACACATGTAAACGGACAACAAAGGCAAATGCCGTTTAAGTTGAACTACAATAATAATGAACAAAAGGAAAAACGGTACTAAGCATGCTACAATATTAACAAAGCTCTTGAATTGGTTGGAGATAATGTTTAGTGTTTCTATGAAGTTGAAAGTGATAAAATGACTTCTACTAGTCTGAATAAGTGAAAACTGAAAACAGAATGGACATTAATAGATAAATGAAGTTTATATTGATTTCTTCCAACAAATTGACTCAAATACCAGGTTTTGCATATGCTATATCTTGCTTGATATCAACGAGGGCGATAACAACAATAACAACTATAAGAAGAAAGAAAGGCAAATGCAAATCAACACATAGAAACTGTAGCTAGTGAACTCTTATGAAAAAAAAAACGGAGATGCAAAATAAGTACTTTTATACACGGCGATATTATCACGTATACGCCATCGTTTTTGCTATAATATTATCCTACACAATATCCTCCTCCTCCTCCTCCTCCTCATCATCATCATCATCATCATCATTATCATACCACCACCACCACCACCACCACCACCACCACCACCACCACCACTACCTCCACCACCACTACCGCCGCCACCGCCGCCACTACCACCATTTGGTTATATAATACCTTTTTATGACAAACTCTACTGAATACACAAAAAATAATAACGCTCTATGCTTTTCGGAATAGTGCGATTCTTTAAATAGTGTATTCCAATGGTTTGTAACCATTTTTTTTCTATCTACGAACCCCTTGTTTACTAGCTTATTCTGGTGGACACCAGATCTATACGATGTTTTGCAGATACTTGTTTCAAAATTTCTATTTTGCTTTTCACACATCCACTTTTGTAGATTTGCAATAGTTCTCCCCCAGAGAACGTCTCAGTGACTGGAAACACGTTAAGCTTTAAAACCTAGCTGTTTCTGGAAATAAATACAAGGTGAGCAAAATTTTTTTATGGACCCTTAAAATACTACTATGGATCTTCAATTTACTATTTTGCGGGCGTGCCCACCCTGCCCAATCTTATATCGACCACCAGTGGTCATATGGCTTCCAGTAGAGAACCACTGATGTAGTCTTAGATTAATGAAGTGTTAGAATATAAGTTAATAGGAAGGAAATTAAATTATTTTCGGTCATAGATCAACTCAGTCAGGTCTAACCTGGAGATAAGTAATGTAAGAATGAATATTCTAATGAAGACAAAAATAAAAATGAAAACTTCAGTTACGTAGTTCACTACGCCATACCTTCAGCTCGAAATATCTTGTAGAAAAATTTATTGCTTAAGTCAACAAAAATATCTCGCTGTTTTAAAAAAAAATTCTATTTTTTATATTACTTCGAGAAATGTGTTCATGCGATAATGTTTATTTTGAAAATTGACTTTTTATTATTAGCCAAAAAAAAATAGAAGAAATATTTCGAATGATTTTAGTAAGATGAAGCCATAAATATAGTGTACTGCAAAATATATTTGGAAAATTTTCCCGTCGTTCTTCAGCTATGAGCAAAATTATTTCAAATGTAATGATTAAATCTTTTTTTCATTTCTACATCTAGGACTACAAGGCTCAGAATACCCAGTTTTTTCTAATATGGTAGAAAATAATTTAAGGAAAATATAGTGTTATTTCTTGTAAATCAAGCTACCATGTAGAAGAGAGCCAACGAGAGCAAAAATAATGATATCTCACACGGGTGCAAATTCGAAAATATTCAGAAGACTGTTATAACTATTTGAAAAGTTAATATTGCATTACGAGTATTATTCTGACGAGTAATATCAATACTGTACGACATTAATCAGCACTTTACTATTTAAGCTACCACCACAATATGCAAGATCCATCATGGTTTCCCATAGTCCTTGGGCGGGGAATTCTCAACAGCAAAATACGTTACAAATAACACAAAGCAATGTGAGTTATGAATCAAGTTTGGCTTTTTGTTTTATAAAGGTTCTCTCTTTGATTTGGCAGGGATAATTTTGATGAAAACGTGTGGGTTGTTGAGGTTTTGGAGGCATTATTCCTGTTGATGGAAGATATGACAATGAGTTATTTTATGCCGATCATGATGAAGAGGAATATGATGGCAAGTATGACGTCTTCTGTTTGTTGAAAGCAACATACAGATATACATATGCGTGTGTGTGTGTATGTATACATATACGTAGATATAATATATTACATATATAGGTACGTGTGTATGGGGGGGGTGAAAACCTATCAACAGGGAATAAGATATAAAAAAATACGTGGACAGGAAAAGAAGTAGAAAGAGATAAGAAATCAATGAAGGCAATATGATGCATATAAATGTGCGTATATATGTGTGAGTGTATGTGTGTATGTATGTGTGTGTGTCCACACGCGTGCGCACACACATACATGCCCATGAAATATCAGACTGTTTTTCTTCTTATCTCAATCTTTTTATCTTCTAACTCACCAACTGATACTGTCTTACGTTTTAACACTTTCCATCTCCCTCTCTCTCTCTCCTCTCTCTCTCTCTCTCTCTCTCTCTCTATATATATATATATATATATATATATATATTATATATATATATATATATATATATATATATATATATATATATATATATCTATATATATATATATATACCTACCTACCTATCTATCTATCTATCTATCTATCTATCTATCTATCTATCTATCTATCTAATCTAATCTAATGTAATCTAATGTAATCTATTCCGTTTGTGTGTCTATCTACTTATCTATATTTATCCAACTAGCTACCTATACGTCTGAGAATCTCTTTTCCCCAGCCTTGTCTTTCTCTCTCGGTCGCAATTAGACACATCAGGGACGAAATCTATAGATATATATATATTTTTTTTCTGTTTAAACACAAAATAGAATTCTACATTAGTCTCATAGTTTTCTGATTACAGACTGCAGAACTTAAGACCAATTAACTACTTCCACTTTAGTGTTCGATTCAAAGATTTACGAGCAAGGAGTTAACTTCAATCACTTGTCCAGGTCGTGCTTATTTTCTCACAAGATATCTCCACGTCGTTTTGTCTAGATAAAAGCGCTGTCCATGAAATGACGAGAAGACGTAAAGCCGACAACAATGGCCGAGAACTTCTGGATGATAAGAATATTAGCGAAGGACGAGTCAAAAGACAAGATCACGTCGAAGTACATTTGGAGAGTGGAGAGGCTCTGTTGATCTGAACTGAATGGAGGCAAACTGAAGGCGGGAGATAGGATACTATCTAATGGAAGCAGCTAAGGAGAAACTTCAATGTCGTTATAAACCTCTCCATCGTTTACAAGAAGATTCATGCACACAAACACACATACACGCACACACCTAGAGATATATATATATATATGTATATGCGTATGTATGTATATATGTATGTATGTATGTATGTATGTATGTATGTATGTATGTATGTATATAATGTGTGCATGCATGCGTGTGTATGTATATATGTATGTACACGCAGGAGTGGATGTGTGGTAAGTAGCTTGCTTACCATGGTTCTGGGTTCAGTCCCACTACGTGGCACCATGGGCAAGTGTCTTCTACTATAGCCTCGGGCCGACCAAAGCCTTGCGAGTGGATTTGGTAGACGAAACCGAAAGAAACCTGTCGTATATATGTATATATATATATGTATGTGTGTATATGTTTGTGTCTCTGTGCTTGTCACTCCAACATCGCTTGACAACCGATGCTGGTGTGTTTACGTCCCCGTAACTTAGCGGTTCGGCAAGAGAGAACGATAGAATAAGTACTAGGCTTACAAGGAATAAGTCCTCAGGTCGATTTGCTCGACTAAAGGCGATGCTCCAGCATGGCCCCAGTCAAATGACTGAAACAAATAAAAGAGTAAAAAAGTAAAAATATGTACACACGCACATAAATATATACATATATTTATATATGTATGTATACACACACGCACACATATATATTAAATATCGTTCTCTGTGAGTCTTTTGACATACCCAACCCCAAAAAATTGGCGCTTTTGATTCCCTGTGAAGACATCGTTCAGTGCGCTCCTCTCTGCAATTATCTCATTTCGAATTTGATCTCGTAATGATATTCCCGGCATGATATTCCCAGCATAGATCTTTCCATGGCCGTTTGTGTCGTGGGCTATCGATGTTCAATCCTCTTCCAAGTAGCTCACGTCTCGCTTACATATAAAAAGCGCAAACAGGTTGCTACTATTGAAGAGTCTGGCTTGTATGATATTGTCTATATGTATATATATATATATATATATATATATATATATATATATATATGTATATGGGGGGGATACAATCAAATTTCTCTACTACCCTCACCCACCAAAGATCCACTGGAATAACTCAAAACTAATGTATTTTAACTTAACGGAATTCTCGCTTATAAGAAATATTCAGTTGAAGACAAAGTGACGTATTAATTCAACAACATGGCGACAGTATTGATTTGACTGTTTTAGGGATTTCAGCCACTTGGTCACGACCATGGTGACTCACATACGTTTTCCTAAACACGTACATGAACTTCCACATTCACATTTAATATGGTACAAATTTCGAGTTGAATTCCTTCCTACTAAAACAGCAAACTCTCTAATAATCTTCCGACGTCATTTGCCGTTTAGACGCCGACGCCTAATGGCGGCTATACATTCATAAATTTGTTTCATTGGAATTCATGACACTGTAGGGATGCGCTACATTAATTCAGTTTGCTTGATTTCAGATTCATGCGAATTTTTATACAATTAGAATACCATTTTTAAAAGATATGTGGAATGTTACACGTCATGAAGCGTCATTTTGAATTTCTTCTTTCGCTGCATGAAACCTGTCTTCGATTTTTGGAGTCACAGAGGTGGTAATGGATAATTATTTGAAAATAACGTGCTTATGAATCAGTAAAGTTATTTAGAGTGTTGAGGGTCTACCTTTTTTTATCATTAGGTTCTCTTTGATAGCAATAATAATAATAATAATAATAATAATAATAATAATAATAATAATAATAATAATAATAATAATAATAATAATAATAATAATAATGATAATAATAATAATAATAATAATAATAATAATAATAATAATAATAATAATAATAAATAGAAGTCACTGCAGCACCAACGGCAGAAGAATTGGAAGAATTCTGGAAAGAAATATGGTCGGCGAACGAACAGCCCAAAAAAAGGAGTATGAAAATAACAAACTCAGCATCTGAACAACTTTGGACCCCCATAACAACTGAAGAGGTCACCCAGGCACTGCAAAAACTAAGCAACTGGAAGGCACCTGGGCATGACAAGATCCCCAACTTCTGGTTGAAATATCTAACAGGAATGCACAAAAAGCTGGCTGAAAACTTTAACAGCATACTAGCAGAGCCAGAGACAATGCCTGAATGGCTCACGAAGGGGAAAACCATCTTAATTCCCAAATCAAATGAAACAACAAAACCAGAAAACTACAGACCAATAACCTGCCTCCCTACTATGTTCAAGGCATTTACTTCAGTGATATCGCAAAGGCTGAACAAGCACCTGGACGAAAACAAACTGTTCCCAGAAGAGCAGAAAGGATGCCGCAAGGGCTCATATGGCTGTAAAGATCAACTAATGATTAATAAAGCGTAACTGAAGACAGCCACAGAAAGAAGAAAGGCCTCAGTATGGCCTGGATTGACTACAAAAAGGCGTTTGATAGCATCCCCCACACATGGATCCTCGAAACACTAGCCATTAACAAAGTAGCACCAACAATCATAAAATTCATAGAGCACTCTATGAATAAATGGCAAACAGTCCTACACCTCCAAACAAAAGAGGGACTCATGAAAACCAAAGACATCCCCATTAGAAGAGGAATATTCCAGGGAGACACGCTCTCTCCACTCCTTTTCTGCTTGGCACTGTCACCTCTATCTGATATGCTAAATAGAACTGGATGCGGATATAAATGTTACGGCAAAACGATCAGCCACCTTTTATATATGGATGACCTAAAACTATACGCTGCAAATGACAAACAGCTGGAAACACTATTAAAGACAGTTCATGGATTTACCAAAGAAATAGATATGAAATTTGAATTAGAAAAATGCGCCAAAGTAACCATGAAAAGAGGAAAACTAGTTAAGAGTAACAACATCACACTAGATAAAACCAATGAAATAAAAGAATTAGACCAAAGCCAAACTTACAAATACTTAGGAATCCATGAACTAGATAAGACACAACACACACAAATGAAAGAGAAAAAAAAAAGAATATTATAGACGAGTTAGATCAATACTAAAAACAGAGCTCAATGCTAAAAACAAGATAATAGGTATCAACACTTTAGCTGTCCCAGTTATAAGTTACAGCTACAATATCCTTAACTGGACACGAAATGAACTGTCCAAAATAGATAGGAAAACAAGAAAAATACTGACAGGATCTAGGATGCATCACCCAAAATCTGACATAGAAAGACTATATATACAACGTATAGAAGGTGGTAGAGGCCTTATACAGCTGGAAAACTACTATAAAATAACCACCATAGGACTGCAAAAATACCTACTTCAGAAGGAAGGAAAACTGATCCAGATAGCAGCAAAACACGAGCAAAACAAAAACTGTTCTCAGTATTTAAGGAAGCTGACAAATACAAACAAGAAATCATACCACCTAATAAACACAAAGAAGAAGAAGAAGATGATGAAGAAACAACAAAAGCTATAAAACAAATGAAATCCAAACTAAAAATAGAACAGCAACGAGCCATGATAAAACGATGGCAAGAAAAACCCCTTCATGGTAAATACTGCACTAAACTAAACGCAAAAGAAATAGACAAAGAAAAATCCCAGCAATGGTTGAGAAGCTCAGGACTCAAAGCAGAAACAGGGATTTTTAATTGCAGCACAAGACCAAAGCCTCCCCACCAGAAATTACCAAAAACATGTAATGAAAAGAAATATTACAAGTAACTGCAGAATATGTGGAGATGGACAAGAAACAATAAATCATATTATCCCTAGCTGCCCAGTCCTGGCTAAGAAGGAATATATTCACAGACATGACAGAGTTGGAACCTACATACATTGGAAGCTATGCCAACATTATGGAATAACAACAGAAAAAAGATGGTATAGGCACACACCAGAAAAGGTCACAGAAAACGAGAAAGCAACCATACTCTGGGATATGCCGATACACACAGATACAGAAATTAAGGCCAACAGACCAGATATAGTTGTCAAAGATCATGAAGAAAAAAATGCTTTCTAATTGATGTATCAATACCGGCAGATGACAACGTGTCTCTAAAAGAAATGGAGAAACTCTCAAAATACAAAGACCTGGAAATAGAGGTAACTAGAATGTGGAACCTGAAAACAGAAACAATTCCTATCATAGTAGGTGTATTAGGCATGATAAAAAAATATTCAGACAAATACATAACAAAACACCAGGACTTACAAACACATATAACATACAGAAAATTGCACTACTAGGCACTGCACACATCCTACGCAGAACACTTTCCATACAATAACCATCAGAGCATCACAACAAATCACAGCACATACCCAAGGCACACAGAGCTGCGCTCGGTAGTGAAGTGAAAGCACGCTATAAAAATAAAACTACTGAATAATAATAATAATAATAATAATAATAATAATAATAATAATAATAACAATGGGATTAAATCTGTGGTTATCGCAACACAAAATTTAAGAAACTGCAAAGAAATGAAGAAAAAATGTTCCTTATTGTAAGTAATTTCAGGGCGCCGAAATTTTTCTCTCCTACATGAAACATATTCGCTGCCGGGCATGTTGTCTCAGCAAAGCACGTGTGTAAGAATGTAAACAACACGTGGAGATGCGATATACTTATATAGCAAGTTAAACAACACGCGAAAATACGATCTCCCTATAAAAAATCTGTTAGTACAAATATTAATCTCATATGGGTTCTCATTTCTAAACATATACACATAACTGTAATGTTTATACTGTTCACACACGTCACGTACAGCCTTTCACAACATAGAACACCCAGAGTTCAAACAACATAAAAGAGAGAAATGATAATAAATATAAACTGTAACACGTCTCATTTTAATTGGAGAGAAAAAAAGCAGATGTGTTCGGTAATAAAACTATCAAAACAAATAGATGTAAACTTCGATCTGTGAGTCTTGAGCCCTCACGATACGAAGGAAGTTTCAAATACTTCCAGAGACGGTGTTCTGTTAAAAAGTTAACGCTGAACTGACAGACACGTCACTTGATGACACTGCCTAAGCGAAAAATAAAACAAAAAGAGAACGGTGGACAGATGACGACTACATTGGAGTACTATGTGCAGTCTACACTGCAAAATTATACCCAAAACACACAGAGATAATAAAAGTAAGGGTAAAGACCCCCTTCTGTCATGAATGACCATGGGATTGCACCTAGAAAGTTACCCTCCTAGACACAAGTCCGGGTAAGGTTGTTTATGGAAGACCAGCAGTCGCCCATGCATACCAGCCTCCCCTCTCCACGCCACCAGTGTTATCCAAGGGAAAGACAAAGGTCGATACAGCTTGGCACCAGTGACGTCGCAACTCATTTCTACAGCTGAGTGAACTGGAGCAACGTGAAATAAAGTGCCTTGCTCAAGAACACAACACGCAGCCCGGTCCGGGATTCGAGCTCACAACCTCACAATCGTAAGCTCGACGCTCTAACCACTGAGCCATGCGCCTAATAAAAGTAACATATGAAATATGGAGGAGAAGAAATATTGAAATTAGGAAAAAACATTCGGAAAGCACTCTTTCAAATATCCGGCAATATATTATATGGGAGGGAAAGGAGCCCAAAAACGAAACAGACAAATTAGTAGAAAAAATACACACTGAAAATATAACAAAACCTATCAAAACTCAAGACAATGAGCTACAACAAAGCAAATATAGCTTATCACGCATTATATCTTTGAATTGAAATAAAATCCCACGAAAGAAAGGAGTACAACAGATGTAACAATGCATAAAGTGAATACAAGGCTAAGCGAGAGTAAAATCTTTAAAAAGCCTCATACGCCAGAAATAAATAGTATAGCACAGGAAACCAACAACACACATAGACAAACAAATACTCAAACACAAAACAACAATAATCAAAATGACAGACACCATGACAAACGAGCTATGAAATAACTCAAAGAAAGCAATCCGCAAATATAAGACTCACTCTATAAAGCAAATATCCAATAAAATAAACAACCACAAACAGGCTTGATACCCAACAGAAGAACACTACTTGCATTATACACACAACACAAAATACAAACACTAATACAGCAAAAGATTGCAACCAACATTTCTTTGAATAAAACAAACAGTTCAACTCCAACCCTAATTCCACATTTATTAGTCCCCTTCCTCATGTGCAGGCGATAAGTGTCTGCACGTGGATGATGGATTCCATACATCGTTAGGAGGCTTTCTTGGCTTCATATCTATCTCCTTTAGCTCCTCTTTGTCCACTTCAAGATTCCAGCGCCATACCGAACCACTGAAACTGCGCGCGTGTTTATTGCCGAAATTGTTTCTAGCATTCAGCTTTGAAGCCAATTATTATTGTTATTGTTATTATTATTATTATTATTATTATTATATTATTATTATTATTATTATTACATCGATCCCACTGTTCAACTGGTGCTTATTTCATGGACCCCGAACGATGAAAGGTAAAATCGACCTCGGCAGAATTTGAACTCAGAACGTAGCGACTGGCGAAATTATTATTATTATAATGATGATGATACTGATGACGATGATGTTGATGATGATAATGATGATGATGTTGGTGATGATGATGATGATGATGATGATGATGATGATGATGATGATGATGATGATGATGATGATGATGATGATTACACCAACACCAGCACTTACTGAAAACATAAAAGGCTGGCTGAGATAAGCAAAACAAAATATCTATGAGACTGATCATTAATATAGGAAGATTAAAATTATTATTATTCACACAGAAAGATGAAAACAGTTCAGTTAGATATGATCAAAGGCGTTCTGGGAGTGAAGTAGCTTTTGCTAGACGTATCACTTCCAAAAGAAGACCAGATCATATGTTTATATTGAGTAATAATCTGAAATATAAAAATCTGCAAATAGAGATAACCAGAACGTAGGGACTACAGGTCCAACCATCCACATATATATATTTATATATGTGTATGTGTATGTTTGTTTGTGTGTGAGTGTGTGTGTGTTTGTTTGTGTAAAGACTTGATTTTTATGTCAAGTTATATATAAAAAACATTTAATGATATTAACATTAAACTTAAGGATTACGCAAAAGTTTTACAAGGAAACGGTTAGCTATGACTTCGAAGTTTCGCGCTTCGGTCTGCCTGCCATCCTCAGACAATCTGATAGCGGCAAGTAAGCCTAAACTTCGAAATCACTTTCACTCTTTTCCATGTAAGAATGATATTGTATACGTGTATGTTTGTTTGTATATCTACATACACAATACTCCCAAATTTCACAACTAAATGTTCATCTTTTAGAACATTGTCATTTTATAAGAGTTTGCTGACAAATTCTTAAATAAGCATAAACATTTCTTTATATGAAAGAAAATTACCGGAGAACTGTCTTCTAATCCTTCCAAATCTTTCGCCAAAAACTGTACTGAAACCATTTCAGGGAAGGAGAAAAAAACCTCAACAATACAGCACCAAGTGCTTCAAGTGGTCGTACATCACAAGGTTCTACGGAACCTACTGAAGCAAGCCAGCACGCTCGCAGCATTGCGACGGGCGATGAAGAGGCTAAGGTATACTCACTCACATCTATAGCGTGTACACATAGTTTTTCACGTACATCTACTAAACTCTTGACACACATTCTAACTTTATTCCCCAGTTATGTTTTGATCACGTGATCACGTGATCGACCAGGCCATCAGATGTTGGTACACATGGCTTGTCACAATGCGCTTCGCATTGTTTTATGGTTAGTGTTAGGGTTCAAATGACGCCACCCCGCTGGCTAAGCGACCAGGCGAACAGAAGAAAGAGTGAGAGAAAGTTGTGGCGAAAGAGTACAGTAGGGATCGCCAACACCCCTTGCCGGAGCCTCGTGGAACTTTACATGTTTTTCGCTGAATAAACACTCACAACGCCCGGTCTGGGAATCGAAACCGCGATCCTACGACCGCGAGTCCGCTGCCCTAACCACTAGGCCATTGTGCCTCCACATGTTTTGATACTAAACTCATTATTGGAAACGACATTCTGCCTTAATTACACCAGATTCAAGACCACAGTTTGGTATTATTCAGTATCATTGTAGTAGAAAACTAATTAGCATTCGTCTTATCCGAAGATGTGAATTTCTGAGATCTTTCTTCAACTCAACCTTTAGCATGCACCGAATTAAGTAGGATTCTTCTAAACGACGACTACCTGACAATCCGTGTGGCTATATTTCCATGCCAGGTTTCTTTTTACGTCTTGGCAAATGATAACATGTTGATTACCAACGACGTCTTAAATACAATTGTTCCAGGAATCTCATTTCATTTTGTACCTTCATATCAGCATCTGGCTGTGTGAAGTCTTTTGAAAAATTCATCTCTTTCGTGGTCAATCATTTGGGGATTAAAGCGAAAGAAATTGAGTTATCTGTATCTTTTTGTTTTAATCTAATCTCATCTCACATCGTTATTTCCTGCCAATTTTATTCGTTTTCTGAAAAGCATTAACTTATTTCCAAGTGAGAACGACTGAGAAGTTATAACGTTCTAACACGTTCAAGAGGAAAATTTTATTATTCATATATTTTTCTTTTTTTTTTAGGTTAGGGCTTATTCTTCTTAGAATCCGATAATAAAATGCTTTGCAAATCGAAAATTGTCATACAGCAAACGCCTATAAAAACACCTTATTCTAGTTTGTTTTTAAATGAACATGCATGAAACCTGAAATATTTCTAGAGAATGACAACACGAGTCACTGGGAGGTGTTGAACTGTTCATCTCAACAACCTTTCAAGTGGTTCCTTCTTTTAGAGGTAGCAGTACATAATACCTGATATATAAATATATATATATATATATATTATATATATATATATATATTATATATATATTATATATATATATTATATATATATGTATATATATATATATATATATATATATATATATATATTATATATACATATTATATATATATATATATATATATATATATATATGGGGGGGGGTATTTGTCTTTATGTTCAGTTATAAGAAACAATTTTACATAAATCTGATGGGTTAATTTTGTAGAATACAAATATATTATTCTTATTTTTTTCTATTCTAGTCACAAGGCCCGAAATTTTGGAGGAGGAGGCCAGTCAATTAGATCGACGCCAGTACGCGACTAGTACTTAATCTATCGACTCCGGAAGGATGAAAGGCAAAGTCGACCTCGGCGGAGTTGGAATTCAGAACGTAAAGACAGACGAAATACCTATTTCTTTACTACCCACAAGGGACTAAACACAGCGGGGACAAACAAGGAAAGACAAACGGATTAAGTTGATTACATCGACCCCAGTGCGCAACTGGTACTTAATTTATCGACCCCGAAAAGATGAAAGGCAAAGTCGACTTCGGCGGAGTTTGAACTTAGAACTTAAAGACAGACGAAATACCGCAAAGCATTTCGCCCGGCGTGCTAACGGTTCTGCCAGCTCGCATCCTTAAATTTATTATACTTATACAAGAATAACATACACACACACACGCGCGCGCGCGCACGCGCGTATATATAAATATATACATTATCCCTAATGATGAAGATTTTATCGATTATATTATTCCTATCTTTTTGTACCAATTGGAAAATACTCTTACAAAGTGCTACACGAGTTATCATTTCATTCAGGTAAGGAGACCGGTATCTTAGAAAACTTAATGGGATTAGAAAGTCTATTCTTCCTTAGCCCATTGGTAAACATGAGGTACTAATACTAATATAAGAAAAGTTTTTAACAGAAAAGTCTTAATTTCAATGTCATCGTGTCTCTAATTTTACACATTTGAAGGGAAATTATGTCAAAAGTTTCATGAATTTCTTTTTTGTTCTTTCTTAGATAAGAATAATATAACAATTTAAAACATCTAAGGGATACTTGTAAAAGAATTAATGAAGTTACCAATCCATTTGAAAGAGTTAAATTTTATATATGGATTATTTTAGCTCGTTACATGCCTGGCCAAGTTTCCCCAAGTGTAAAATTGACCGTACTTTTGTTAACATGAGAGTATTTAGAAGACCAGACTATATTTTAATCCTATACTTATCACTAAAGTTTTAAAAATACTTGTTAATTTAAAAAAAAAAAAAACGGAAAAAAATTCACGTATCTTGAAATATTTTTTCGTGAATGCCTTCAGATATTTATATTTAAATCCGGATCGCATCAACTCAAGATATAACAGAATTTTTGAAGTAGACACTCTTTAATCATAAAAAAAAATATATACTATATTAAATTAATAAAATTTGATACCGAATATAAGAGATAGTTTTTGATTATTCCTGAGAGACAGAGAAAGAGAGAAAGAGAGAGAGAAAATAAAAAAAAAATCTTTCTAATAAAGCTTTGCTGTGTTGCACAGAATAGTCAATAAAAAGATGAACATATTGTTCCACAAAGGTAATTGAAACTTCTTCAACGATAGGGCTTGTAGAAAATACCGCAGGTACACTCAAACTGGGGTTTTTATATTGATATAAATATGGATGATACTGAACTAGGCCCCATAGCAAAAGAAACTGATGCAATACAATACCAGGAAGAGTTTGCACTCGCCCAACAACAAAAAAGAACACATAATGCCATACACACCTTAGCAACACGGAGGTGTAGCAGCTGATTCAGTAGAAATTTGTCTGAAACTATCAAATGTTGAATAACAACAACAATAATAATGATGATAAACCAATAAAGTAAAAGACCAGGAAGTATCATGGAGGTGGTTCAAGAAGGGTGACCTAAAAAATAATACAGAAAGCCTAATCATCACTGCCCAGGACCAGGCATTGTATACCAACTCAGTGAAAAAAATATATACCACACAAGTGCAACGGACCTCTGCAGAATGTGTGGGAAGTGGGTCGAAAGTATGACTCACATTGTTAGTGCTTGTGAAAGTCTTGCGCAGAAAGAGTACAAGGGTAGACACGATAAAGTAGCCCCAAAACTGCCACTGGCTAATATACCATAAGTATGGATATGAGGTAACAAATGCTGAATACCAACATTCACCGGAAAAGATAATGGACGAAAAGAGGAAGGCAAGATGCGATGGGACTTTGAATACTAGACAGACAAGGTGTTAGAGCACCGAAGGCCGGATACGGTAATATTTAGAAGGGACAAACAAGAGTGCCTACCCCCGGTAGATACAATATCTGCAATCAACAACCTCACGATATTGTATATTGTGCAGCGTCAAGGAGGGACAAACAAGAGTGCCTTATAATCAACGTGGCAATGCCAGGAGATCAACACATCATCATGAAAGAAAGAGAAAGTTTGATAAATATTGAGGCCTGAGAATTGAGATCGTTAAGAATGTGTCTGTGTTTATTCCTCCACCACCATTACTTGACAACCGATGTTGGTGTGTTTGCGTCCCTGTAACTTAACTGTTCAGTAGAAGCGACTGGTAGTATAAGCACTAGGTTTACAGGGAATAAATTCAGGACTCAATTTCTTCGACT
>NC_043001.1:33000527-33003027 GCF_006345805.1 Octopus sinensis | reverse complement strand
ATTTTCTTATATTTTTCTAATGTTAAATAGATTCGTCTATTCTTTTAATTTCAGCAAAGTTCAAAACTAAACTGCTAAGAATGTTTAAACTGGTTTGATATGCTGAAATGGTGTTCAGCAAGATATAAGCTTACTTCGAAGCTGGCTATGGTCACGATGAGGTTTCAAATTCAGGTCAAAATAAGGCTTACACGTACACACACGCACACTAATATACTATTATCGTATCTTAACTATATCCATGACAATCGTCACGATAACAATCATTTCTACTAACACTACATCCAGCATCACTATCAGCATGAAAAAACATTACTAAACATCTCTGCAATCAATGATGATGTCGCCACCAATCAACGCAAATCTCTTAAGGAATCTATTGATAGACACACAAGCTTGTATATGTGAACTACAAATACTTTGTTTTGTCATATATGCTTGACAAGTTCTCTAAGGACGTTTGGATATCTTTGCTATCTGTTCCATCAGTCATGTAGGAAGCGTTAGGTTTGCTACAGTATTGAGAACAAATGACAGTCTAATGTTAGAGACGCAACATGTGAAATTCTGTAATTTTTTTTTGTGTAAATTTATTGTTTTATATTTTGGAAATATGTGTTTGTTGGTAGCAGTGGTGGTGGTCTTGTTCTTTAATCTCTTGTCAGGCCGTATAAAACAAACATATGATAATCAATGACATTCCGACCTTAACCGTCCTGCATTTTCTCTCGAAGTATCGTGTACTTTGTCCACAATATCCAATCTTTGTGAATCTTAAATTATATTTTGAGGCTCCGTTAGAATTGCAGACCTTATGGCATACACTGCAATGAAAGGTGTGCACAGATATATAGGCACAATAGCTGGTGGAAGTTCGTTTTTGATGGGTCCTCAAATGAGATTTCAGACTAGCAAAAGAAAAGCATGGTCTGTCACAAACTGTGCACACAAAAAGGTCACTCGAATTCACTTTCTCGATCGCAACATTCTCTTTAAAATCTGTCTTAACTCTTGTATGTGCTAGCCTGCATCATCAAACGCCTTCACTTCACTCCACACTTTTGTTTGCCATCCAGCTCGACCAGAAGCAACGGTTTCAGTGACCTTTGAATCCATTGCAAGTGACTTTATGGTAGTCCTTAAGCCGTCCTTAAACCTCCTTTTAGGTTTACACCGATTGCGTTTCCCCTCTGCAAGCTCGCCATAAAGCGGGTTTGCAATCTCTTGTATCTAAGTTTGACATAGCTGGTGATGACTTTGGCTTGATGTAATGTTTCAATCTGCGCGTAGTGCTGTTTGCAATATCACTAAAATCTTCGTTAAGGCCAAGTTACTTGAGGTTGTCGACTGTTAAGTAGGTCTGTAGAAGATGATGAAAATCTGGACATAGAAATACATCAGCGAAGTCAAAGGCCAGCGCAAGCATATATATATACACGCATTAAGTCGAATCAGGGACAGCTGATGAAGGGGAATATTCCTTGTGTTGTTTATCTTGTACTCTGTTTTTTCGTTGTTAAAAAAAGTCCGTTTCCTAGTTTGTTTTTATGTTTTCGTTTCCCGTTGAGGTCTACGTCTATTTGTGGTGTCCTGTACTTATATATATATATATATGTATATATGCATGTATATATACATGTAGATGTAGGTACGTACATACATGGATGTATGTAAATGCATATATTTTATTATTAAATTATATATATATATAATATATTATATATATATATAATATTATATATATATATATATCATATATATATTATATATATGGACACATTACTTTCTTAACCATTTTCTCACACCGTCTCGATGAAATCTTTCAAACCCTTGGACTATTATCTAATTCTGAAACTTTATGTATATTTATATGATA
Source organism: Octopus sinensis (assembly GCF_006345805.1). Lineage (NCBI taxonomy): Eukaryota > Metazoa > Mollusca > Cephalopoda > Octopoda > Octopodidae > Octopus > Octopus sinensis. The sequence continues at coordinate 33,001,151 of NC_043001.1, read as the reverse complement.
TATTATATATATATATATATATATATATATATATATATATATATATATATATATATATATATATATATATATGTTTCTTCTGGTTCCTTTCCGTGGAAGAGCGTAAGCTCGAAACGTAAAGACATTTTACTTCCCGCGCGTTAAACTAATACGTTTGTCGTCTACACCACCTGTCTTCGTCTGTGTTTTTTTGGATTCTCCATATATATATATATATATATATATATATATATATATATATATATATTATAAACAATAATTAATCTCTGAGCGAGGTGCAAACAGTAACTGCACGACATCGTGAAGTATATTTGCAACCTACCTACACGTGAGTAACCCCTAGTGGTTGATGCTACTGTAGCTTGTAGCCCCAGGAAGACATCTCCTTTACCTGGCTATTGACACACCTTCTGTGCCCTATCACTATTTGCAAAGAGAAGTCATCTTTCACATCTGCAGCCTGACGTGATACACGCGGACACGAGTTTCTGGGTATTGACACATCATTAGCGTGTAATGAGAAGTGGTTCTCAATGCAAATATTTATATATACTTTTTCCAGTGACGAAAAGTCACTGATGTCGGAAAAGTGGAAACAAGCAATAATAAATCTCTGAGCGAGGT
>NC_043001.1:32988027-32998027 GCF_006345805.1 Octopus sinensis | reverse complement strand
TTCGACATTAATAAATAAATATAAATTTCGAAATAATATTAGTATTAAAAACATACAAGCATATAAACATATAAATATTTAATACTTAAAAACACGCAAATATTTAAAAATATTTAAAAATACGTAAGCATTTTAAAAATATATATACACATAAATAGATACATAAATATATATAAATTTGAGCACTTCAAATCTAGCGAGTGTTTCAGAGTATTCTTAATGTTAACAATCTCTATATGAAATAGTATAATTTGTCTATATATATATAATATATATATATATATATATATATATTACTATATATATATATATATATATATATGTTGTAATGAAAATTCAGGTTCAGAATAAATATAATCTTAACTAGATAAAATAATAATCGCGTGAGGTGGTATGTGTTTGAGTATCATTGTTTAATTAACACACCAAGTCTTCAAGTCTTGATAAGTGATAAAGGAAGACAAAAGCAAAAGATAACTGTTTATTTTTCTTGAACTTTACTCATTGTAATAAAAGAAGAAAGTGAACTTGTAAACAGATCTTTCCAAGTATCGAGAGATAAATTCGTTTAAAAAGGTACTTGACATTGTATAGAGAACAGCCCAGTCTCAATCGAGATGGTGAAAGTTCAGTATCTAAGTATAAAACGACTTTGTATAGATATGGCCACGTACAGCCGTAGACAGACAAACGCAAACAGGCACACACACACACACATACACACACACACACACACAATCGACCGCACACACATGAATATTTACATGCTACGTATTCATAGCAGGAATGCGCATGTTTACGTTTTTATCTTTGCATGTTTTTAATTTACTGAAGATTTAAATTTAACATCGATTTTACGAGTTTCGAATCGTAGCTGCCATGTAATATATTAAGACTAAGGTTTGACGCTGAGATTAAACGTATACATACGAGTTTTTTACACACCACACAAATGTACTAAGATGAACTGCTCGGTTAAGATTGAACCGATCAATATATATATAATATTATATAATATATATATATATATATATAATATTACATATATATCAGTGGCGTATTGTGCTTGTTTGTACTGGGTGTGTGCTGCCACACTCGATGTCATCAAATTTCAAGCAGGGATATAACAAAAATTTTCCATTAAGACTTGCGATTAAATTAAAGAGTAAGGTTAATATTTATAATGAATTTGCCATTTTCGATGGGTGTGAAGCGCACACCTAGCACGCTGGAATATACGCCCCTGTTCTTTTTAATCTACAGTCAATATTGTGTTCATATTTATTAGCATTCAAATACACAAACCTATAAAACGGACATGTAACTTCTACATAATAGATACGTAACGTTTTGTTCTGGGGTTTTGAGTAAATGTTGAAATATAATAACTGTGAACTTTGCATCTGTATATAAATAATTGGTTTTGAATGTGAGCAAGTGTTGCAAGTTTTATCCACCCAAAATTTTATCTTCAAGTCTTGCGTATCCTTGTCTCCCTGCAATTGTCTTGTGACGATTGCATTGATACTTGTGCCACTGTCTGTTGCAATTTATTTGACTCTTTCTCCAGAGTAATCTGTGAGGAACAGAATTGAATCGCAGGACGTGCAGCCGAAACAGCACAAAACATTTCAACCTACTCTCAAAGGATTCTGCATTTATGCCTGAAGTGCAAATCTGAAGCGATTTAAGTAAGATATATTATGTTTTTGTTTTGTTTGTTTGTTCCTTCCCGAGCCATGCCTGGCTCATAAGGGCCGGTTTCCCGGTCCATCGCAGGTGAGCTGCAAGATGCAGGAGGAAAGAGTGAGAGAAATTTGTGGCGAAAGAGTCAGCAGAAGTTTCGCCATTACCTTCTGCCGGAGCCGCGTGGAGCTTAGGTGTTTCGCTCATAAACACACACATCGTCCGGTCTAAGATTCGAACCCACGATCCCTTGACCGTGAGTCCACTGCTCTAACCACTAGGCCATGTGCCTCCACAAGATATATTATCCGAGAATCTCACAACCCAGTCGATTCGTGACCTCATCATCAAAATTTCTATATTAATGTTAAATGCAGACGAAGTTATCTGTGAAATCAAAATGACATCTACTTTTGGTTTTCTTGATAACTTATAGTTCAGTAAGTTAAGAATAGTATCAGCCGTCACCGTGGTTAAGTGCCGTGGAAGAATGGAAATTTCCTTGGTGGCGTACATCTCAAACTGCTTTCTATTGCGTGTAGAAGCAGTTTCACTTCATTTACACGATATATATTTTGAGAAAGAAATCATTAGAACACATATTATTTTCTCTCCACTATAGATCTTTGATCATACGTCTTAGCCCGTGCACAGTTTGTAAGTGCATAAATTTTCTCAATGTACAAAATGAAAAAGTCCTTATAAACTTATTGGCATTAATGCTATCAGAATACTGATCATTGGCAGTCATTAGTTAATAAATAGCATGATTTCTTTCAAAAACTGAATACTGTTAATTATCAGTCTATCTATATTGTGTCTATGCTTCCGTTTCGTCCAGACTGAAGTAATCTATTAAAGATCTGAATTAATTTTGATTAAACCAGTTTAAAAAGTAGATACAAGTTTTGCTAAGTTTGATAAGTAATGGACTTGATAATCAAATAATTCATGAAGTTTGGTTCAAGTAAAGTTAACCCGGTTGGTAAACGAACTTTAGAATAATGAAGCGTGTATTATCAATTTTATACAGTGAACTCAATAAGAACTGGCAAGACACTGCAGTCAAATGAAGCTTCACGCTATTATACTTTTCACTTTCTTACTCCTTTACACGTTTCAGTCATTTGTCGAACAAATCGACCCCAGGATTGATTTTTTGTAAGCCTAGTACTTTTTTTATCGGTCTCTTTTGCCGAACCACTAAATTTCGGGTACATAAACACACTAACATCGCTTGTCAAGCGATGGTGGGGCGACAAACACAAACACTAAGTAACACGCACATAAATATACAAACATATATATATAAGCACGACGGGCGTCTTTCAGTTTCCTCTCTACCAAATCCATTCACAAGGCTTTGGTCGGCTCGAGACTTGCCCAAGTTGCCACGCAGTGGAACTGCACCCGGAATATTGACCATAAGGCCTTACACAGAGAAAGGAAGTTGAGTGCTGGACGTAGACATAGTGTTATATGAAATGAAAATGAAAATGATGATTAATGGTAGAAAAAACGACGCCCGCCGATCGATTTTTTCCCGAGTACATTGATCTCTTGTATATTGTTCATGAGTCAACTAACCTCTACACTGTTCACAATATTTAATAACAAAAGGAACTTTCAATAACACAGGCTTTTCAACCTCTTATCTATATTCCTCTTCAACATCGCTTGTGCCCGCATCCTCCGCCATCCCCCACGCCTCATTCAAGATCAAAGCGGGTGCCGTGTCGGCGTCGCCCGGGTACAAGCGATATTTCTCATTGAGTCCCTCCAGCTTAAAGTCACTTCCAACGTTATGACCTCGACAGCTATCTGCAGAGGCCATTCGGGATCCTGTGTGCAGGCTAAAGGTGGCACCTTATGGTGCTTTTCTACTACCTTTTCAACCTCTCTGCCTATATAGAAGCAGACCAATAATTCGTCTTCCTCCGAGGGTGGGATATCCAATTGTACCGTTGGCGGCACAGTTCCTTACAACGGTGTCTCTCCCCCTGCCGGTGGCACAACCCCAACCGACGTAGTTCCGGGACATTCTGGTACTATGTCACCGACTGCCGGCAATGTCCCGTTTCTCTTCCGCTTTCTCTTTATTTCTTTTCAACTGAGGTAGTGTGCACCTCCTCCGTGACCGGGAGATTCGCCTCCCCTTCCTCATCCATAAGATCCTTCGGTGAGCACCCATTGTTGCTCACCTTCTTCCTCTTGCGGCCCCTCTTTGAGGAGTCCTCTGCCTCCTCGGCCGCCTTCATTCCCTCTTCTACAGAGGTCTCACTCAACTGCTCCAGGATCTTACTTTGTTCCTGGGGACAGTTTTTCTTTATATGGCCAGGCTCCAGGCACCGATGACACTGGGGTGGGGTGACCCTCAAGAATCACCGGCTATCTGCACCCAGCCAATTAAAAAAAATCTGGAAAAACCAGATTGGCTGATTGGGTCCAAAGGGTCAAAAGAGCTTTTGACCCAACGCAATCAGCCGCAGGAAAAAATTTCCCATTAAGGAGCTTGACTCCGCTGCCACCCAGACCCTGGCGGATGGTCTCCTCGATCCACTCGGGTTTTATCTCGGGTGGCAACCCGCAGAACCAAGCTCTTGTCAACCTCCTCACACAATACGTGGGAAGAAACAAAATTTCCTTGCCCTCCTAGGGCTGGCTCGCAAATTCGCGAGCCTCTTCAGGGGTGTCAAATAGTAACCACACCGTTGCGTATTTGACACCACTGGAAATGAATTTAATTGTTGGCAAATACTCTGCCAACACCTTTTCAATTATAGACTTTTCGAATAGGGCGATGGTGTCGGGTGACTTGGAGTAGGTCCTCAACACCACCGTCCTATCTTCACGGTCTTTCAACCACTGTTTGGGTGGTATAATTTCCCACTCCAAAACATTTTTTTTTTATTCCTTTTTTATAACAGTTCGAAAATAGTTCAAAATTAAACTTAAAAAGAGAGAATAAAAAACGAAATCAAAAGAAAGTCACAATAAAATAGAAAGAAGAAAAAGAAAACAATTCACGAAAAAAGAAAGTAAAAAAAGTTTAGAAGAAAGAAAGTCAATAGTTCAAAAACACAGCAAAGAAAGTCTTCAGCCACAAGGTACTCCCGGCCAAGGTTGAACCCGGAACTCCACAACTGGATCACAACTTCCACAAAAACTGGTATACAAGTCGTTCAATCTTTGGAGGCAAAGATACTCCCCCAAAACAGCAATCATTTTAAAAATTCGCAAAAACTGAACAAATTTTTGCTTACCAACCACATGGTTCCGGGTTCAGTCTCACTACGTGGCAACTTGGGCAAGTGTCTTCTACTATAGCCTCGGGCTGGCCAAAGCCTTGTGAGTGGATCTGGAAGACGGAAACTGAAAGAAGCCCGTCGTATATATGTATATATGTATATATATATATATATATATGTGTGTGTGTGTGTGTGTGTGTGTGTGTGTGTGTTTGTTTCCACCCCGCCAACATCGCTTGGTAACCGATGCTGGCATGTTTACGTCCCCGTAATTTAGCGGTTCGGCAAAAGAAACCGGTAGAATAAGTCCTGGGGTCGATTTGCTCGACTAAAGGCGGTGCTCTAGCATGGCCGCAGTCAAACGACTGAAACAAGTAAAAGAGTAAAAGAGTATATGTTGAGTTACTTCTATTTTCAATCCTACGTTCCCTTTTATATTAAGTTGTTCACTTTGCAGGTTTCTCCCGTCGATACTTTATGTTGGTTGTTTGAAGAACTTTCCATATGTGATTCTATTTCTTTTTGTATTTGTTCAATTCTATATATAAGCAGTTTTCTACTTCCCACCTCTCTTGATTCTTTTTCCCGCACTTACGTGTTTTCACAAACAGTTTTCTAGCATCTCATTCACATAGGCTGGCAGTCTTTTCGGGTATTTTTGCACCTCTTTTTTACATCACCATTCCCAAAATTCAAGAATATCGGGGAGTATACTTCATCAGCAACACTGCCTCTGAGGACACACGCTATCTGCATACAAAACGTTAAGAATCAACAACAAAATTATCGAACCGTCTTAATAATATCAAAAGAAGGCCACGCGTCATGAATTGTTCGATCACTCAACAAATGCTACGTCTGGCTTAATATTGATTTCTTTCGTTGGCACAAAGGCGGACTAAATGAGATTGTGTGACAGCCATTCTCTAATAGCATTTACACATCTTAGTATTGTTAATTTCGATCTGAAGTTACTTTTAAACTGTTTCCATGTATACAAAATAGTTCCCAATTCATACAAGATGTACTAATAACAATATTAGAAAAAAATGTTTTTCGTGCTGGAGTGACTTTAAATCACATGCTTCAAATTGTTAGTTCACTTCTGCACGATATTATAACCTTTCACTAGTGTTCTGCGAATTATTACAACAATATCATTACTATGTTCTTATGAAAATATTCTGGGTTTGCTTTTAGCACGTTATTCATCAGTATGTCTACAACATTTCTTCATCATATTTGCATGATAATTTTTTACGAAGTTTATAAAGACAACTCAAACTTTTGTCTTCAACACTAACATTGATTCTCTATGGATGTTTTTACTTGCTTGCAAGGGCATTCGTGTGAGCCGAATACACCAACCACACGCCTTCACTATTTATATATATGTGTGTGTGTGTATGTATATGTATGTCTATATATATGTAGTATATATATATATATATATATATATATATATAATATATATATATATATATATATATATATGTATATATGCATATATATATATAACAAGAGATTGGACATTTTTTGATATTATTTATCACCATTACACATGTTTCATTTACTCATATATGTTACAAAATTGTACATGTAGTGGAAACATGTAAGATATCTCCTACTAGAAATTCTTCAGACAGATAATCAAAAAATACCAATATTAATAATATAATTATAGTAATAATATTTGATATGTTTCTACTAGATATCTTGCATGTTCAATTATAAACTCCTATTAGCAAATGGAATATGTATAATGGTAAATAAGTTAATACCAAAAACTTTTCAATCTGTTTTGTTATAATATCACTCTACAGAAAATGTTCAGCAGAATTTTCAACTCCTTTCAACTTTTATGCATTCTTCAAACAAATATAACGTCAAAATACTGATTTAGAATACTGGAATAAGCAGACGTACTTCAAGAGATCATAACTTGGATTTTAATCATATCTACACACTATATATATATATATATATAATATATATATATATATATATATATATATGGTAGATATTTCAACAATAAAACTAGATGACAAGACAAACGTGTTATATCGCAGACTTAAAACTGTGTGAAAGATCAGTGAAGCTCTAATTATCCACCAAAACAAGAAAGACAAAGATAGTACCTTGATGCTTCAATGGAAAGAAAGCCAGAAAATCAGTCAGATACACTCCACCGTGAAGTATAATAACTGCTTGTTTACATGGATTTATGAGTAATTTAGGTAACATTCAACATTGGGTCTCCTTATAGAAACCTGAAATATTTCATCATAATTATGGATGAGCTTGGGGATGCAGCTAACTCGGAAGTGACGTTATTCACACCTGTACGGAAGTGATGTTATTCACACCTGTACGGAAGTGATGTTATTCACACCTGTACGAGATTTGCGGAGATCGACGAAACCGTTCTACACCTAAGTGTTTAGTGTTTGCACATTGTTGATCTGCAGATTTGTTCTGCACCCAATGTTACGCGTGTGACAGATCCGTGTATTAGCCGACCCTATCCTTGTGGATAGCCCGGGTACTTTCTTTTACCGGAAACAACGGACATATTTACTTGTTTCGTGGCTATAACGAAAGCGATTAAATAGGGTACACTTTTGTTTTCGGTCAAACACTCGCAACTTCTTTCAGTTCCAATTGGACAGAGAGATGATATCGAAGACTAAAGTAGTGCTTTCTGATAAATTTATTAAAAGGCAGATGAAAGAAGCAGACCAGTGAACACAGGTCGGAAAGACGACTTCTCAAGCAGCAAGAGTAAGTCAGGTTCTGTAGGTTTCCCTGACTGGTTGCAGGTAGTAGATTGGGCGAGCTGGCAGAAATGCCAGCAGGCCGGGCGAAATGCTTAGCGGTATTTCGTCTGCCTCTACGTTCTGAGTTCCAATTCGACTTGGTCTTTCATCCTTTCGGGGTCGATAAATTAAGTACCAGTTATGCACTGGGGTCGATGTAATCGACTTAATCCGTTTGCCTGTCCTTGTTTGTTCTCTCTGTGTTTAGCCCCTTGTCGGTAGTAAAGAAATAGGTATTTCGTCTGCCGTTATGCTCTGAGTTCAAATTCCGCCCAGGTCGACTTTGTCCTTGTTTGTCCCCTCAATTTTTAGCCCCTTATGGGCAATAAAGAAAAAAGTAGTAGATTGAGGTCGTCATTTCATGCCTTTTTGTTTTTGTTTTGTAATTTTCTTTCCTGTGACTGTTTTTCTTTCACATGCGATTCTGCGTATCTCTCCACAGTTTGAAATGCTTCCCCACCGGTCGCCTTTCTGTCACACACACACACACAAAACCTATTACTTTTATTGCTTTGTTTCTTTTATTGTTGTTGTCATTGTTACTTCTATCATGATCATCATGCTATCATTTTTCGTTTTTTCCAGAGAAACCTACTATATGAGTATGTGAACCAAATTATAAATTCGAATATCATATGTAACATTGAGTAAGAACCGGCTCATAATTTAAGGACTTGGTAAGAAACTCACGTTTGCTTCAATTATATTTTCTTAAGATTTCTATTCAGCGAGTCCACTAATACACTAATCGTTAACGAAGTTTTGTTGTTTTTGTAATTTTCTTAAATGAACAAACAATAGTCATGTCGTATTTCTATTTCAAGCATCACAGAGCATCTCACCATCCGCATCCACCGTCACCCCATTCACAACCGTTTATGACAGTCTTTTCCTCTAAATTATCTAACTACCCAGGCATATCACTGTATCCCACAATACTACCTGCTCTGACAGCAGTTGCCAGGCTATTCAAAATTACTGAGAAAATAAAGGAATATATTGTTTCCGTCGAAAGCAACGCGGGAAAGGGAAAATGCCTTTGCATGCACGCACGCACACACACACACACATACATATGTATCATATATATATATATATATATAAAATCAAAATGAGCAACAAGGATATCCAGAGCTAATTCAGTACGATCGTTTCATGCAACTCCATTTAATTGAAGAATGCAATCATTACATTAATTTAAAATGCAGAGCAATCTTCAGCTGCACAAAGACAGAATTTAATTAAATTAGAACAGATGGACACATTAGTATAATTATATATATATATATATAGATATATAGACATATATATATATATATATATATATATATACGCAAACACGGACAAACCTACACTCAAACACATGTAATTTCACCTTTCAAACTCACAAAGGGACACACTCGTTCACATTTGCCGAGCACACAAGGGCTAGAATCCCAGAAATACAACAACCAGTGAAAATACACGCCGCATAGTTCATGCACATCAATATATCAACAAAGGAGGATTGACTCAATTCTTGTCTTGAGACTCAACTTATGCATGAGGAACAATTGTTCTTACGTAGCATGGTATGAAGAGTCACATAATGGTGAAATCTATTGATGTTATATAAAACGAAATATCCATCTATTCGTAAGTAATTGATATTTATCCCCGATTCAGCAATGAGCTTTAATTTGTTTAATATTACTCTCAGTTCCTATCAATATATTTCTAACCAGGAAGACCCTCGGCTTTTAAAGGAAAAGAGCTGAATATGAAGGTTAACATAATAGAGTTCTCGACTAAAAATATTGATAAACCTAGCAACAAAGATGTTAACAAAAGCTTAATGTACTCATCAGTACGTCCCATAAAACATTCTTTATCGATAAAGTGAGAAATGAATAACAATAGTTTCACCATATCAGGGCTCTTCAGCTAATATGAGGTAAGATCCTTTAAGGTCCTCAAATTGGTTAGCTGTCATTACTACATAATCACTGTAAAATCGGTAAACATTAGATATGACGTAGTTGCATATATAACCGAATTTTCAGGAAGTTCTGTTGCAGAGCACACGGTTTGAGGTATTTACTCGTATTTCTTGTATTCTGTTTCTGGTTGATATTTAATGGTTCCAGTGACAATTTACAATTAATATTATTGCTATTTATGGATGTCAGAACTTTTGCACAGTTTGCACTGAAAAAAACAATCTAAATGATTTTGGAACCAACATATGTAGTTTGAATGGAAAATACGTTC
>NC_043001.1:32965527-32985527 GCF_006345805.1 Octopus sinensis | reverse complement strand
ACTTCAGCGCCAGGACACCGAAAAACAATGCCACCACCACCACCACCACCACAGTTTAGGACAATACTACTACTACATCAACAACAACAACACAAACATACGAAACCAAAACAACAACAACAATAGAGCTGATAACAACAACAATGACAATAGATGCAACACTCCACGCACAGACAACAATGCCAACCACATCATCCACACCGCCACAAACACTAACATCACCCACAACAATAACAACAACAACTATAACAACAATAGCAAAAACAACAAAAACAACAATGAACGCAACACAAGTACCACCACCACCACCACCACCACCAGTAAAAGCAATGCCAGCGACCGTAACAACAACCACAACGATAATATCACCAGTAGCACGCTACACTATGTCTTCTATAACCCCAACAACAAATCATACATGATAGGGCTCTATCCCACTCTTACCCTTCAGCAAAAGGGTATATATCTCACCACAGACTGACTGTGAGAGAGAGGCAAAAATTTCCTTAGTTAGAGATAGACTCCGGCACATCTTAGACTCTGACACTTCAAAACCACTACAAAACATACTAGGGGGAGACCCACCAACTCAATTCAATTGTTGCCAATGGCCTACAAAAACTGAAATAGCGAATTAGGAACAAAGAATTACGGACAAGTCTGGCAGGCTGCCAATAGACAGCCCACAGAATTATGTCCAGACTATGCAACAACACATCAGTAGCATGAGAGAAGTTGCACCACAGGAACATAAAAGAGTAAAAAAACTTCTCAATGCACACATGGGAATGTAGAGCACATACTCCAAGCCAAGAAACTGAATGCACAAAATTTCCAAGCGTTCAACAATACGCTATACTGGTTACATAAGGACCATAAACTCTATGTAAACCTTGTTATGGGGACCCAAATCCGGCCAGTTTGTGTAGCGAATAACTGTAGCAATTATTTCCTTTCACAGGTGTTACGATCACTCATTGAAATGTCCTCGGATGTCTTTGTGAGTACGCACGATCTTCTCAGTAGAATCAGTAGTTGCAACCACTCCAACGACCTCATAGGTTGTGTAATGGGCAGTATGGATGTGGTCTCACTCTACCCATCTATAGATTTTACTGAGAAAAATGCATTGAGATTATCGGTGAGAATGAGTTAGTTTCGCGAAGTCAACACGAGGGAACTGGGCCTCCTCCCTAAACTAAGGTATGACTGTAACTACCTAGAAAATCATGACCTTAGTAGACTATCCTCCATTAGGTGTAAAGACAAGAATATGACATACTTTGGTGGAACATCTAGAAGCACTGCAGAGAGAGTAGATAACCATTTGAGACGATATGGCGACAAAAAACAGTCCTTCATACTCTACCAACATGCTAAAGATCAGCATGAAGGCACACTGGGTCAATTTGACATCCGCATTTTATCGAAGCAACCGAAGGACTCAATAAAGGGGTACGTCCTCATAAATGAAACATCCTCAGTGCTTGATAAAAAATATACATAAAAGGTAGTGATACTCCATTACCTACATAGCTACAGTTTATACATACACAGGTAGATTTGTTAGTAGGCTGTTATGTAGACGTATATATATATATATATATATATATATATATATATATGCATGTATGTATATGTTGGTTTGTTGACATGGCTGCAGAATAGTATTATAATACATCCTTTTGATGTGTTATAATTGATGTGTAAGTAAGCAGATAGATATGTAGATATATATATATGTTACATAAGTAATACCAACAGACAAGTACACACACAGACATACACACATACATACACAAAAGAAGACTGAAACATGTAACCACAGACCTGCAGGCACATTTCACACACACACACACATACACAAGGACACGTGGAGACACACATCCATGCATAACAGACGCAGTATAGTCACACAAACCTGTACACATAGACACACTCAAACACGCACACATGAGACAGTGGTACACACACTCACACATACAAACATGAACACACAAACACATGAATATGCGGAAAACATACATACTAACATACACTCACGCATACATATATATATATATATATATATATATATATAAGAATACACACACAGCATACAAACATACAAACATACATACATACATACATACATACATACATACAAAATAACATACATACATACTTGCATGCATACATATATATATACATAATGCATACATATGTCTATACATATGCACACTGAAGCACACACATGCACGCAAACAAACAAACAAACAAACAAACAAACAAACAAAAAGAACACAGCGGTGATAGCAGACAGGCCAGAACTATTGAAGAAGTTGCAAGACACACCGACGATTTTAGAAAAAAAATAATAATTGAGTGGAAATTGAACTGGTGCGTGTGTTAATTAATAAGGCATTAAAACAGAATGACTCTCCCCATACACACCAATATGTATATAATATATATATATATATATATATATATATATACATATGTATGTATGTATGTATATGTATATATATTATATATATGTATTGTATATATGTGTGTATATATATATTTACATGTATCTATGTATGCATGTATATATATATATTATATATATATATATGCATATATGTATATATATATTTGTATATATGTATATATATATATACACATAAATACCGATAGATATATTGTGAATATGCAAATTTACTCCATTCAAAAAGAAAGTATGATTTGGTGTGCAGACTGCCATTAGCTCACTAAGAACCATTCCAATTAAGTTTGAAAGGTGCCAAACACCCTACACTATTCTAAGAATAAAAGACCATGACTTGCCAGAATGGACTTTGCTCCGCTTTTCATAACATTGAAGTTGTATTGAGTGAGGGCCAGGTATGCAATGCGACCACTTAATATATCATCCGTATACCAACTTCTACCGAGTTTAGGGTCCGATTTTATTGTTGTTTACACCATGTGGACCTTGTTCGTTGAAGCCTATAATCAAAGGAACTTCATAAGCGACCGTCCAATATTTTAGAAAGTATATGACTACTTTATCTAATGCATCGTTTTATAATTTCCTTTCCAAAGTCGATTATGGATTGAGGGAGACTGCCAGTTACTTTTAACGTACAGGCATCGACAGAAAGTTATATTTTGTGTAAGTCAGCAACACCCAAAATATCTGCTATTACTGGCAAAATATCCCTATGCCCTTAGATCTATCTATCTCTCTATCTATTTATCTATCTATTTATCTATCTATCTATCTATCTATCTATCTATCTATCTATCTATCTATCTATCTATCTATCTATCTATCAATCTATCTATCTATCTATCTATTTATCTATCCATCTATTTCTCTGTCTGTCTGTGGGTATATATATATATATATATATATAATATATATATATATAGCAATAATAATTCTTAATGAGATAGACAGTAATCTCCATACATAAGGGACTAAAGCCATCTGAATATGGCTAGGGACAGGGCAGGGTGGGGGGGTGTTACTGTTGCATTTAGCCCCAGGCGAACATCAACTCGCCAGATAGGCTTGACACCCATCAGGACGCCGTGATGGGTCAAGCCTATCTGGCGACGTTGATGTTCGCTGGGGCTAAATGCAACAGTAACACCCCCACCACCCTGCCATGTCCCTAGCCATATCAGATGGCTTAGTCCCTTATGTTATATATATATATATATTATAATATATTTCTCTTTACTCTTTCTCTTTACTTGTTTCAGTCATTTTTTGACTGCGGCCATGCTGGAGCACCGCCTTTAGTCGAGCAACTCGACCCCGGAACTTATTCTTTGTAAGCCCAGTACTTATTCTATCTGTCTCTTTTGCCGAACCGCTAAGTTACGGGGACGTAAACACACCAGCATCGGTTGTCAAGCAATGCTAGGGCGACAAACACAGACACACAAACACACACGCACACACATATACATATACATATATACGACGGGCTTCTTTCAGTTTCCGTCTACCAAATCCACTCACAAGGCTTTGGTCTGCCCGAGGCTATAGTAGAAGACACTTGCCCAAGGTTCCACGCAGTGGGACTGAACCGGGAACCATGTGGTTGGTAAACAAGCTACTTACCACACAGCTACTATATACTTGTATGTATGCTTATAGGTACGTGTGTTCATTTGTAAATATGCCAATATATGCATATGTATCTGTACAAACATAAACCACACCGTCACACATTCTCATATATATGTGTGTGGTGTGTATATGTATATATATATATATATATATATATATATATATATATATGTATGTATGTATATATATATGTATGTATATCTATATGTACATATATATGTATATATATATGTGTGTGTGTGTGTATGTGTGTGGCTGTGCATGTATATATCTATACACACATATATATACATAACATATGTGTATGTGCGTGTGCGCGTGTGTGCACATGAATATATATACACACATCCGCATATATTTATACATATATATATATATATATACGCCTGCTCGCTTAGCCAGCGAGGTGGTGTCATTTGAAGGCTAAAACAATGCGAAGCGCATTGTGACCAGCGATGTGTAGCAACATCTGATAGCCTGGTCGGTCACGGTGATCACGATGATATATATATACATATATACATACACACGCATACTTACCTGGACATACAGATATACACGGTATATAATATATGTGTGTATGTCTGTATGTATCTATATATATATATGCATATGTATGTATATGTATATATATGCATATGTATGTGTGTGTGTATGTGTGTGTGCGTTATGTGTGTTTGAGTGTATACGGAATAAAATGTTCATTAAGTATACAGTTACACTCATATATACATGTACATAGAATGAATATACACAGTCGTTATATGTCTTTCTCAATCGCCCAGATTTCATGTGCGTGCGTACGTGCGTGTGTGTGTATGTGTGTGTGTGTGTGTGTGTGTGTGTGTATGTGTATGTGTGTGTGTATGTGTATGTGTGTGTGTGTCTGTGTGTGTGTGTGCCTTTATGCGTTTAGGTGTATGTGTGAGCCTTTCTGCGTTTACGTGTGTGCATATGTGCGATTGTATGTGCTTGTGTCCTTTAAGAAAATATTCAGTGATGAGAAAATATACATCGATTTTCAAGGTGCGCTTAAAGATCAATAAACAACTCAAAAACAACACTACCAGAACGAGCATAACCACGAGAACACCCACACTCCCCATTCTTCTTTTTTTTTTATGGTGTATATGTGCGTTTTCTATTACTTGCTTACCTGTTCTGCATTTATTTGTATATGTTGGTCACCTCCTGTATATTGATGTTTCGGCATATGCACCTACGTATACCAGTTTATCCCATGCTCGGTGTGAAACCTTGGCAACGGAGGCTGACTGTCAATGTCAGTGATGATAATTAGCCTAAAGCCTTGGTTACCTGTTTGTTTTATTCAGCATCTATCTACAACCGACACGATGTTTCAGTGTGTGTGTGTGTGTGTGTGTTGTGTGTGTGTGCATGTGTGTGTGTATGTGTGAGTTTGTGTGGTGAATAAGGCATACATGTATAATATATATATATATATATATATATATATATATATATATATATATATGTATATATATGTGTTATGTATATATATACATAATATATATATATATATATAATAATATATATATATATATAATATATATATATATATATAATATATATATATAAATATATATATACATGCATATATTTTAAGGGTTGAATAGAAAGGACACAACAAAGGGAAAAAAATTGTCGAAATAATAACAAGCGGAAAATTAGACAAAATATAATACACAGCTACATACATGCATACATACATACATACATACATACATACATGCATGCATACATACATACATAATATATGATATACATATAATATATATATATTATGGAGATGTACTCGCATAGCAAGTGTTATATATATATATTTATACATGTATATATGTATATATATGTGTATGTATATATATATATTTATATATATATATATTATATGTTATATATATATACATGCTTATATATGCATATCTCTCTCTCTCACTGACTCTCTCTCTCTCTCTCTCTATGTATATACATGATGTATATATATACATATATATATATGCATCATATATCGTATATGTAATTTGGATTGGCTCAGAAATGAGTGCTCTGTTTATAGACCAACTGATTTTATACGTGCAATGAAATGAAGATAAAAGGTTCCAGTTGTTTATGTAGCGTTTGGTTAACGATGGGTGTGTGCTGTTAGTGGTACAGTTTTGTGAGGTGGTGGTGATCGTTGTCACCGCTTGTAGCTTGCCACCAGATACATTTATTATATTTGATCATGACGAGCTAGAATCGTTAGCATTTAACTAATGGATATAAAAGCACATCATATAAATTATTCATCCATCCATCTATCTATCTATCTGTTTATCTATCTATCTATCTATCTATCTATCTATCTATCTATCTATCTATCTATCTATCTATCTAATTCTATCTATCTATCTATCTATCTATCTATCTATCTATCTATCTATCTATCTATCTATCTATTTCTATTGATCAATCTATGTAATTATGTGTTTGTATATATACATGTATATGTATATTTATAAGCGTAGGTGTGGCTGTGTGGTAAGAAGCTTGTTCCAAACCACATGGATCGAGGTTCAGTCCCACTCTGTGGCACATTGGGCAAGCGTTTTTACAATATCCTCTGGTCGAGCAAAGTCTCGTGAATGGATTAGGTAGATGGAAACTGAAAGAAACACGCAAACATATACATACAAACATACATACATACATATATACATACTATATAATATATATATATATATATATATATATACATGACGGGCTTATTTCAGTTCCCGTCTGCCAAATCCATTCACAAGGTATTGTTCGGCCCGAAGCTATAGTAGAAGACATTCACCAAAGGTACCACGTAGTGGGACTGAACCCGGGATCATGTAGCTGGGAAGCAAGGTTCACCTTTCGCGGCTTATTATTTAAGATTCCACCGTGGTGTTGTTTGGCATTAATAATAGAATAGATATATACAAATTATGAAAATATACAGCACAGTACTGTTTCTACTTCGCGGATTTTCACCTATCGCGGAGTTTTTGGAACGTAACACCCGCGATAGTAGAGGGATGTGTTTGTGAGTGTGTGTGTGTGTGTGTGTGTACATACGAACAAATATATGGGCGGATACGTGATGCATAAGTATCAAATACATTACCATTGATGACAATGGTAAATAATATTAAGTCTTTCATTTAGACACAAATACGCAGACACAGAAAATTGTTTGTGTATGCAGGTATATTGTATATATGATATTAGATATCTATGGTAACTACATAATTAGACAAATATTATATGTGTAGGGGAAGGCGGCGAGCTGGCAGAAACGTTAGCACGCCGGGCGAAATGCTTAGCGGTATTTCGTCTGCCGTTACGTGTGAGTTCAAATTCCGCCGAGGTCGACTTTGCCTTATCCTTTGGGGTCGATAAATTAAGTACCAGTTACGCACTGGGGTCGATGTAATCGACTTAATACCTATGTCTGTCCTTGTTTGTACCCTCTGTGTTTAGCCCATTGTGGGTAAAATGAATAGGTATTTCGTCTGCCGTTACGTTCTGAGTTCAAATTCCACGAGGTCGACTTTGCCTTACATCCTTTCGGGGTCGATTAAATAAGTACCAGTTACGCACTGGGGTCGATATAATCGGCTTAATCCGTTTGTCTGTCCTTGTTTGTCCCCTCGGTGGTTAGGCTCTTGTGGGTAGTAAAGAAATAGGTATTTCGTCTGTCTTTTCGTTCTGAGTTCAAATTCCGCCGTGGTCGACTTTGCCATACATCCTTTCAGGTTCGATAAATTAAATACCAGTTGATCTAATCGACTAGCTCTCCTCCCCCAAAATTTCGCGCCTTGTACCTAGAGTAGAATAGAATATATGCATAAGGGTTGTATGTGTGTAGGGTGATGAAGTGGATATTTTTAATTACATTGTTACCATAGTTACCAAAATAAGATAAAAAAGCAAAAAATTGACACATTCGTAAATTTTTATTTTGGTTGGACGAATACCAGACCGGAAGTATAGTACTTATGTCTGAGGTTTGTATGTGTCTATATGCGTGTGCGAGAGAGAAAGAAACGGAGAGAGGAGGAAGGATGAGACAGATATACAGCGATTGATAAAAAGAGAGAGGAGAGTGAGAAAGAAGGAGTGAGAGATAAAGGAAAGGAGTGCTCCGTTCAATTCCTCTCCAACTCAGAGTCGAATGTTGGTGAGAACAATGGTGTCTTCTGTCTCTTCTCAATAAAATATATGCAATAAAAATGATTTAAGTGTTTAGACTACCCAAGTTCAAATCGATCAATCAATCAATTAATTAATTAATTAATTAATTAATTAATCAATCAATCAGTCAATCAATGTATCACTATATACCCATACATTATTTGTATATATGTGCATATATATATATATATATATGTATATATGTGTGTGTATGTGCATATAAAATATTATGAATTTAACTAGTTTAACACACACACACATACACAAACACACACATATTCACAAATGAAAATATATGTCATGTATGCAGCATGTATATGTATGACGTATATATATTACACACACACCATACATATATATATACATATATATATATATATATATATATATATATATATATATATATATTCAATATATATATATATATAATATATATATATATATATATATATATACATATATATATAATAAATATATATATATACATATATATATACATATACACATACATACACCGACACGTACATATACACACATAAATACATATATGCATACACACACACATTCAATGTTTCAATGAATGCGCAGAAATGTGCTACTTTGTATATACTGATCACAAGGTGTAACATAAGTGTAAACGGTGAGGACCCCTTTAGGTCATGACTGACCATGAGATTGAACCTAGAAAGTTACCCTCCGAGGCGTTAGTCCGCGCAAGGTTGTTTCATAGAAGACCAGCAGTCGCCCATGCATACCAGCCTCCCCTCTCCACACCACTGATATTATCCACAGGAAAGGTAAAAGCTGATACTGCTTGGCACCAGTGATGTCACAACTCATTTCTACAGCTGAGTGAAGTGGAGCAACGTGAAATCAAGTGTCTTGCAGAAGAACACAGCACACAGCTCGGAATCGAGCTTACTACCACAAGATTGCAAACCTGATGCTATAAGCACTGAACCATGCGCCTTGCGTACACATACGAACATATAATGTACTTGCATATAGGCGCAGGATTGGCTGGGTGGTAAGTAGCTTGCTTCCCAACCACATGGTTCAGGGTTTAGTCCCACAATGTGGAACCATGGGTAAGTGTCTCCTACTATAGCTTGGGGCCGACCAAAGCCTTGTGAGTGGATTTGGTAGACGGAAACTGAAAGAAGCCTGTCGTATATACATACATACGCACATATATATATATATATATATAATATATATATACACATGTATATGTATATATATATATGTATATATATGTATGTATATATGTATTTATGTATGTATGTATGTATTCGTGTGTCTGTGTTTGTCACCCCACCATCGCTCGACAACCGATGTTGGTGTGTTTATGTCCCCGTAACTTAGCAATTCGGTAATAGAGAACGATAAAATAAGTACTAGGGTTAAAAAAGAATAAGCCCTGCCTGGGGCAGATCTGTTCGCCTAAAGGCGGTGCTCCAGCATGGCCGCAGTCAAATGACTATAAAAGAATAAGAAGAATAAAAGAGTGTGTCAATTTATAATATAATATCTGTAATTGGTTTTAGTATTTTTTTTTACTCACTCTATTTTTCTACTCACTCTATTTTTCTACTCGAATACATTTTTTCTTACAGTTTCCGGACGGCATTCATATATATATGTATATATATATATATATATATAACACCACCATTATCGCTGTTATGTCCGTGACGAATTATGTAATACTTGGATAGATATTTGATAATATTATGGCCTTGCCAATATACCTTTATCTATTAATAGCAACACGAAAATCTGTTTCTGGACTTAGTTTATGCGTAGCTTTTCACGTAGAAACAGATTTAGGTTTGAGTTAAGACATGCAATAGACAGGCGGTAGAAATCGAAGCTGAGACGTATCTCTTTTTGTTTTAACTTTATGCTTGTGTGTAGATAGATAGATACATACACACCCACATATATTACACACGCATGCACTATACATATTATATATATATATAATATATATATATGTAGTAATATATATATATATATGTGTAGTATACTCTTTTCTTTGTTTCAGTCATTTGACTGCGGCCATGCAGGAGCACCGCCTTTAGTCGAGCAAACTGATCCCAGGACTTATTCCTTGTAAGCCTAGTACTTATTCTATTGGTCTCTGTTGCCGAACCGCTAAGTTACGGTGCGTAAACACACCACCATCGGTTATCAAGCTATGTCTGGGGACAAACGCAGACTCACAAAAATATCCACAAACAAGTACACACACACACACACACATATATATATATATACATATACGATGGGCTTCTTTCAGTTTCCCGGTAGCAAATCCACTCACAAGGCTTTGGTCGGTCCGAGGCTATAGTAGAAGACACTTACCCAAGGTACCACGCAGTGGGATCGAACCCGGAACTATGCGGTTGGTAAGCAAGCTACTTACCACAAACCAACTCCTGCACCTATATATATATATATATATATATATATATATATATATATGTACATACATATATATACACATATATATATATATATATGAATATATATGCATATTCGTAAGTATATGTGTGTATGTGTGGATATATGCACCTATATCATCATACTTATGTAAACATACTGAACTTCTCATACACACATACACATACACAAACACACACATAGTGTCGCGTGCGTGCACATATCACACACACAACCGGTTATATGTAACTGTTTGGGTGTTAGGTATATGTTCATTAGTATGTCAGTTAAAGCATGTTCACTCTTGGGCCACCTAACGTCATCCACAGTTACGATATCATTTTCACTGGATCTACATCAGGAAATCCGCTGTGTTTGTTGCGTTTATAATAGATGAAGGAAACGGAAGATGGATTTAATACTAATCTTTATTCAATACGACGTACAAAGGGCAAACACAACATGCCAAAATCTCAGTATATCTTGTGGGATGTCTTTCTTAACACCAAATATCTGAAATGACACAGCCTATATATATATGAACGATGCTTACTATATATATATATATATATATATATATTATATATAGATATATATATATATATATTATATATATATATATATATATTATATATATATATATATATATATATATATATGTATGATGTATATATTATATATATTATATATGGCGTAGGGGTAGCGATATGGTAAGTAGCTTGCTTACGGACCACATGGTTCCGGGTCAGTCCCACTGCGGGCACCTTGGTTAAGTGTCTTCTATAGCCACGAGCCGACAAATGCCTTGTGAGTGGATTTGGTCGACGGAAACTGAAAGAAGCCCGTCGTATATATGTATATATATATGTATATATATATATATGTATGTATATATATGTGTGTGTGTATATATATGTTTGTGTGTCTGTGTTTGTCCCCCCAACATTGCTTGAACACCGATGGTGTGTTTACGTCGCTGTAACTTAGCGGTTCGGCAAAAGAGACCAATAAAATAAGTACTAGGCTTACAAAGAATAAGTCCTGGGGTCGAATTGCTCTACTAAAGGCTGTGCTCCAGCATGGCCACTGTCAAATGACTGAAAATTAAAAGAGTAAAAGAAATAATATATATATATATATATATATATATATATATATAATATATATATATATTATATATATGCTTGTGTGTTCACCTGCTTCAAATTGAACTTAATTTCTATATCTATCGCTTAACACGCACATAAAAAAACATACACACATGCGTGTCTGTATGTGTCATGTGTGCGTATGTGTATGCGTTCCTCTCTGTGTGTGTGTTTGTATGTGGAAGTTATTATCAGCTGTTTTCGGGGATCAAGGTCAATGGTAAGACCTTTCACACGCACCAGATTAAGATTAATTCCCATATTATAAATACAGTTTTGCATCTGGACCTATGACTTACTTAAACGCTAATCCATCCACAGCGTGAGTGGGTGAGGGTTTTCTCCCTGCATTTGTTTATTCTCTGAATACGCGCTTATCTATCTCTGGGCTCAAGATCTAATGCATTTATCATACATGCATACGAACATGCATATATATGTGTGTGTGAGTGTCTGTGTGTGTGTGTGTGTGTGCAAGTTTTTATTGATATAGATATGGATGGATCGCATGAGTGGCTGTGTGGTAAGTAACTTCCTTACCAACATGGTTCAGGGTTCAGTCCCACTGCGTGGCAACTTGAGCAAGTGTCTGCTACTAAAGCCTCGGGCCGACCAAAGCCTTGTGAGTGGATTTGGTTGACGGAAACTGAAAGAAGCCCGTCGTATATATATATATATATATATATATATATGAATGTGTGTGTATATGTTTGTGTGTCTGTGTTTGTCGCCACCAACATCACTTGACAACAGATGCTGGTGTGTTTACGTCCCCGTAACTTAGCGGTTCGGCAAGAGAGACCGATAGAATAAGTACTAGGCTTACAAAGAATAAGTCCTGGGGTCGATTTGCTCGACTAAAGGCTGTGCTCCAGCATGACCACAGTCAAATGACTGAAACAATAAAAGTTATATATATATATATATATATATATATATGTATATTCTACTTTTTTCCTTTATTGCACTGTGGCCATGCTGTAGCATTATCTTGAGTGGTTTAGTCGAACAAATCGACCCCAGTATTTATTTTCGTACTTATTCTATTTGTCTCTTCCGCCTAGCCGCTAAGTTAGGGTAACATGAACAAACCAACGCCCTTTGTCAAGCAGTGGCTGGGAGGCAAACACAAAGAGAATGACACACACACACACACACACACACACAGACTCACACAGAGACACACACGCACACACACAGATACATACACATAAGCATACACAAACGCGCGTGCTTACACACACACATATATAATCTGTCGGTAGGTCTGGTAGAAGCTCTTTAAATTCTGAAGTCTCTGGTAGTTTTTGACTTGCGGGTCACACATCTGGGACAACACAGCTGCTGCATCAAGATTTATTCCATGTTAGACACAAAACAAAGGAAATCAACTGTATATAGAAATATTGATGTACGCTAAATTTTATTGTAGCACTTGGAATTCTAGATTCTAAATAGTGTCATTCTGGAATACTCGCTTTCTTCAAAGAGAAGTTCAAGCTATGGATGGCTTTCACACATCATACTATTGGCTTCGCTCTCTCAAACTAATTAATTATTTCCATTATTGGCACAAAGCCCGACATTTTAGAGGGAGTGTGAGTTGACTGCATCATATTCATCAGGTGATTATTTTATCGACCCCAATAGGATGAAAGGCAAAGTAGTAGACCTCGGCGGAATTTGAACTTAGACCGTAAAGAGCCGGAAGAAATATTGCTAAGCATTCTGCTTGCTCGCCGCCCTCCTCAGACTAATTAATGAATGAAAAGAATAATAGATGATATATAAGGCCGAAAATTTACACAGAAGACTGTTTTCACAATTACACTTATATATATATGTATATATATATATATATATATATATATATACTTACGCACTTATACATATTCTGTATTAATTGACTTGAAAGGCAAATATCATTCACACATACTCACTACACACACGCGCGTATATTTATGTCGAGTTCATTAATTCATTCAGTCATTGGGTCATCACTGATGTCTCTTTGTCTTAATGTAGTGTATCAGGCCAAATCAGCTTTGTGTAGTTTACACTTTTATATCTCTATGCTACAACCATGATCAAGCGTACAAAGCAAAGCATAGAAACTAAATGAAGCATTCGTCAGTTTTTATCATTCTCACACGGCTCACAAAAATAAGCCGTATATCACTCACTCCACGGTACCTACTTAGATCTATGTGAACTGGGTTATTAAGTGTTAAGTGGCATGGTCACAAACAACAGCACAGCTGTTATGAAACTACGCGTCGCACACATGTCACGGCTCATAGTTTCTGAATACTGATAGTCGGCTGTTACCTATCATCTCAGTCATCTCCCGCTCATCTGTAAACAAGACTGAAGAACATAATCACTCATAAAATTTGAATAAACACAACGGAGGGTTCAATGAATATTGGCTTAAACCTTAAGAAATTTGAAAAATATACTGTTTTGAAATGGTTATTGGTAATTCCTGGCATGGAAATATCTACGTCATCTAATCTTTTTCTATTCTGCAGTTCCCCTCTCTGCACACTTCCGTTTATTTCTTCCTTCCTTATCCTTTTATTCTAGATTAAGACAAGTCAATGGTAAAACCCCCGAAGATTTAGAAGTGGATTGAAAAACTATATATCCTTACATACCGGCAGCATTTACAGGATTTTCGTTTCATCAGATATCATCTAGGCGTCATTATTATTTCGGTACCCTCTGAATGAAGCGGTACACGGAATATTATCTGGATTCTTTAATCCAATGTGCATTTTTCTTTTCCTTTAACCATTATATATATATCATCTACAAACAAGGCACATCTGTAACTAAGCCCTCCAACCATATGTTAACTAGATTACTTGCTACTCGCCGAAACTTAAATATATATATATATTATAGATATATATATATATTATATATATATATATTATATATATATATATTAGATATATATACAATAATATATATATATGTATGTATGTATGTATATTAGATAATAAAACGTATGGTATATAGCTGATAACTTACCGCTAAAGTACTTTCACTTTCCCACTGATCGTTGTCATTAATCAAATATATATATATGTGTGTGTGTGTGTGTGTATGTATGTATGTATATATGTTATTTATTTATTTTATGTTCTCAGATTTAACCCTTGTTTCACATACTCTCTCTTTTACCCTTTTACTTGTTTCAGTCATTTGACTGCGGCCATGCTGGAGCACCGTCTTTGGTCGAGCAAATCGACCCCAGGACTTATTCTTTGTAAGACTAGTACTTGTTCTATCTGTGTCTTTTGCCGAACCGCTAAATTACGGGGCGTAAGCACACCAGCATCGGTTGTCAAGCGATGTTGAGGGGACAAACACACACACCCACACATATATATTTATACATATACATATATACGATGGATTTCTTTCAGTTTCCGTCTACCAAATCCACTCACAAGGTTTTGGTCGACCCGAGGCTATAGTAGAAGACACTTGCCCAAGGTGCCACGCAATGGGACTGAACCCGGGACCATGTGGCTGGTAAGCAAGCTACTTACCACACAGCTACTCGTGTGCCTATGTACAATATACACGAAACATTCTCTGTTTTTATCTGCATTTCAAGAGTCACTGCTCTCCATGTCCTTTCTGAGGCCAAGGTAGGAAATTGTGGATTTAGCGACAACCCAGCTACATTACGTTTCAATTGGATTCAGCGAGCTAGCTACTCTCATGAATCTGTATAGGTAGTTGCAAACAAACAGACATCATAAATTACAATTCAATTACGGAAGTTGCAACACAGTGAGATAATAAATAAATATATATGCGGAAGTTATAAGATATAATTACAAACATCTATTTTGTCAGACTATAAAAATCGATCCCATGAATAAACAACAGAGGTTTCAGCAAGTAGACTTTAGAATCATTCATGACCTCATGAGTAGTTTTGCCCTACATTGGACATTGATCAGATGTTGCTTACCTGGCTGTTTATCTGTCGGCGTTTAGAGCTAAAGCCTCCTATAAATAATTTAGACAAACTATTACAAATAAAGTGAAGGCGCGTAGCTTAGTGGTTAGAGTTTCAGCATCATGATCGTAAGATTGTGGTATCGATTCCTGGACCGGTCGACGCGTCGTGTTCTTGAGCAAAACATTTCATTTTACGTTGCTCCAGTTCACTCAGCTGGCAAAAATGAGTAACGCTGCGATGGACTGGCGTCCCGTCCAGCTGGGGGACACATATGCCATAGAAACCGGGAAACTGGGACCATGAGCCTGGCTAGGCTTTAAAAGGGCGCATTTATTTATTTCTTGAGGAGACGCGTGGCTTAGTGGTTAGGGTGTCAGCATCATGATCGTAGGATTGTGGTTTCGATTCCTGGACCGGGTGGCATGTTGTGTTCTTGAGCAAAACACTTCATTTCACGTTGCTCCAGTCTACTCAGCTGGCAAAAATGCATAATACTGCGATGGAATGGCGTCCCGTCCAGCTGGGGAACACATACGCCATTGAAACCGGGAAACCGAGCCCATGAGCCTGGCAAGGCTTTAAAAGGGCACACTTATTTATTTTTGTGGAGGCGCGTGGCTTAGTGGTTAGAGTGTCAGCATCATGATCACAAGATTGTGGTTTCGATTCCTGGACCGGGCGACGCGTTGCGTTCTTGAGCAAAACACTTCATTACACGTTGCTCCAGTTCACTCAGCTCGTAAAAATGAGTAACGCTGCGATGGACTGGCGTCCCGTCCAGCTGGGGGACACTTACGCCATTGAAACCGGGAAACCGGGCCCATGAACCTGGCTAGGCTTTAAAAGGGAGCAAGCAAGCGTTAGAAATAAAACGAATATACGTAACTCCGCTTACAAGACATTGCTTAACCAGAACAATGAGAGTAGGCACTAATGGTGTCAAACAATGTCGAAGCAGGTGGTTACAAAGCAAGGTGCTAGAAATAGCAACTAATTATGTGTGTACACACAAACACATCCTCACACACACATTAATTATTTTCTATAAACTCGGGAGATGCATTGGAGCGCAAATACATACACCGAGCGAATGTGGAAGCCTCTATATAAAGAAATTACTCATAAATCACACATTTTGGTGGCTTTCACGAGAAAAAAACTACGATACTGGAACCGTTAAAGAGCAAAATAAAAAGGGGGAGGGGGAGGAGAAGGAAGAGGAGGAACGTACCATGGGAAAATATGTTTTAATCCTTATTCCTCATAAAAAGTAAAATCTTATAATTACGGCTAAATGAGTAGATTTGTATGTTCGGTTTGATGAGGGGAATTAATTTGGTAATTGTTTATCAAAACAGATTAAGGTGTGGGGTACTTGGGTATGTGTGAAGTCAAGGGAGAGAGAGAGCGAGAGAGAGAGAGAGAGAGAGAAAGAGAGAGAGAGAGAGAGAGAGAGAGAGAGAGAGAAATAGAACAGTGAAAGATAAAGAGAGTAAGATGAAGGTAATGAAAAAGCATACTGATAGAGTGTATTCGTATCTTTCTTTCTTTCTCTCTCTCTCTCTCTCTCTCTCGGTCTTTCTGTTCTGTTTGTATATGTATATGCACGTACATATACACATACATAAACAAACACACACACATATGTATATAGAGAGATAGATAGCTAGATTCATAGAGTGCCAGATGCATATATACATACATAAACATATACAAACATACATATGTATGTATATATATATATGTATATATATATACATATATATATTATTTTGATATATATATTATTTTGATATATATATATATATTCTTTTATTCTTTTACTTGTTTCAGTCATTTCATTGTGGCCATTATGGAGCACCGCCTTTAGTCCAACAAATCAACCCCAGTACTTATTCTTCATAAGCCTAGTACTTTTTCTATTACTATTATTATTTTTTTTTTGCCGAAGCGCTTAGTTACGGAGACCTAAACACACGAACACCAGTTGTCAAGCGATGGTGTGGGTGGAAAACACACACGCACACATTCATTTTTACAAAAGGTAAAATCGGACAGAACTTATGGATGGTCTGATATTTAGGCAAGCCAAACAGCAAAGTAGTTTCAATTTTATTCTCCCTTACAAAGTATAAAATTTCAATAAAAACTGCAACAATTTAAGGATTTATATTGAAATTTAATACTGAACAATGACTCCGAGTACCAATATATATTGTATACATAGTAAAATAACTAACTTTACATCACGCCCCCCCCCCAAAAAAAAAAATTATTGAATTACTTTTGAAAGACAAGAGAGATATCTCCAAATCTTGTTAATCAAAATAGTTTTGAATGCACTGAAATTTCAGTTAGAATTATCAAATTAATTAAAAGCAATACAATCAATCTATATAAGTTTGGGTGAAATCTACACTGTTTTCCATCACATTCAGCCGAGATTACAGTTATAACTATTCTGAACATATTCTTCGGATTCTAGATTTCCCTTCCAGCCACGTTTTTTTTTTTCTTACAATCTCCAACTAAGGTCTACATAAACTACGTCAGCATTACAGTCTCAGAAACCCTATGAATATTACGGGTCGACTTCAATTTTACCTTGATAAAATTTTACCTTGATAGAATGTAAAAATAAAATGAACATAAAAATAAAAACGCTCAGATAATAAAAAAATGGCTTCCATAAGAGATAGAAGTCGCACGAATACAGCTAGGCATCCCTCCAATGTGACAGTTTCTTTTGATTCGTTAATTATAACCAGTGCTGCCAACATTCGTATTTCTGAAGGACGTTAAGTACAATGGAACCGCGACTTCAAACTTTCCCATTTGTAAATATATATAATATGTGTGTGTGTGTGTGTGTGTGTGTGTGTGTGTGAGGTGTGTGTGTATGTATATATGTATGTATATATATATATATATATGTGTAAGTGTTTGTGTGTTATAAACACGTGCATACATACACACACGTGTGTGTGTGTGTGAGTATGTGTGTATGTTCCTCATATGTTCCTGCCTTTAGGCTTTCACTTCATACACGCCAGCTCAATTTGATTCGTTCTCAGTCGAAAGACACTTGTTGTTATTTTCTTGTTGTTTGTATTTGTAACTGTGTACACGTTCTCCGTTTTCTTTTTGTTTTTGTTGCCGTACACATTCGCTAGCTTTCTAACAAAGGGTTCTAATGCTCTCAGCTTAGACTTTTGGTGGGGCAACCAGATCGAACTGCCTCAAGTGTAACTGCCCGAAATGGTCGTGACTTCTGGTACTTTTTGCCTATACTTCTATTTGTGTTTCTCTTGTCCACCTTTGTATCGTCTATCTGTCCGAATGTTTTATTGTCCTCTATTGCGATTTTGTTCCATTTATATATATATATATATATATATGACCTTTTGCTTCTTTCAGTCATTAGACAGCAGC
This sequence comes from Octopus sinensis, assembly GCF_006345805.1. Lineage (NCBI taxonomy): Eukaryota > Metazoa > Mollusca > Cephalopoda > Octopoda > Octopodidae > Octopus > Octopus sinensis. The sequence goes on along the minus strand of NC_043001.1, from coordinate 32,966,191 downwards.
CATGCTGTGGCATCACCTTAAAAAATTTTTAGACGAACGAATGGACCCAAGTACTTATTTTTTTAAAGCCTGGTACTTATTTTATTGGTTTCTTATCCCCGACAGCTAGGTTACGCAGACTTAAACACCAGCATCGGTTGTCAAGCGGTGGTAGAAGATAAAAACAGACACAGAAACACATGCAGACATACATAGAAATATATGTACACACACACACACACACACACACATATATATATACGATGAATTTCTTTCGCTTCCGCCTACCAAATCCATTCACAAGGCTTGGGTTACCCAAGGCTATAGTAGAAGACATTTACCTACGAAGTGGTACTGAACCCGGAACCATGTGTTTGGGAAGCAAACTTTTTACCACACAACCACACCTGGACCTCTGTGTGTGTGTGTGTGTGTGTGTGTATTGGAGAGAATTAAATGTTTTGATTGGGGAAGTTCAGTTAAGCTGATGAGGTTTTCCTCGATAAAGAAGAAACCATACATTTGTAGTGCGGTAGAATTATTCCTCCACGATGTCGATTGCGATTTTGACTAAATAGCATTTGACAGTTTATTAAGGACAGAACTTTGCTACGTGGCATCATAGTTCTGAAGCAGAACAAATGTTAGCTTCATCTTAACCGAGCATAATCCCACCAGCTTGAAT
>NC_043001.1:32960527-32963027 GCF_006345805.1 Octopus sinensis | reverse complement strand
TACTTTTCATTACCCGACATGCAGTTCGTAAAAAGCCCGCCATTTACCGGATATATGATTTATAAACATTCCATGTGCTTGGCGGAGTGAGCAGTTGTCTGTTCGTCTTCGCTACGTAAGGTTGGTAGTTTATTTATGATGTGTTCAGAATCAGTTCTGCTGAGGATCATAAGACGTAAAGTTGAATGTGAAATCACGGTGATACAGAACTAAATTCATTTTTTTAATGTCTTGCTTTGAAAAACTGCATTTGGGTATGATTAGTATAATTTTGGTAGTAATGACTTTGTCCCTCTTAGTGTGAGGCATTTATGTGTAATAATGCCCTCTATACAATATATATATATATATATCTATATAATATATATATATATATATATATATATATATATATATGTATATATATATATATATATATATATATATGTATATGTATATATATATATATATATATATATATATATATATATATATATATATACATATTCATAGATATATATATTCACAAACATGCACACACACACAAACATGCACACACACACACACACACACACACACATATATATATAAATACGTTGGAAATAATTTTGCCCAATAGTTGTCTTCCACTATTTCAGTTGAATTCCTGCATGTACTGAGTTCAAATTTGGCTGCAGTTATTACTTTACTTTGTTCATTTTTACCTCTCCCGGGTTTATCAGCGAAAGACCTTCTGCACTCTGTACTCCCTAAAGCACAAACAAATTTATGTTCTCGTATCAATAAAATAAATCAATAATTTAATTGAATCTATTGTTAGGAAATTATTCAAATTTGATGACTGAATTCATTAAAATACTGATTTTGTTTGATGAATAGAATAGGAAAGAACGAAAGAGGTTGTAAAATGCTTGCTGCAAGTTTTCGAAAGAACGTTGCTTTTTAGTTGTAGTTATTCACATGGTTTTTCTGTTCCTAGTATGTTATTTGTCACCATGTCACTACTTGGATGTCAAAGTCACGGTTATTTTATACGAGCAGAGAATTAAACTAGTGTTATTTTGAACAAGAGTGAGTCTTATGGCATTTTAGAGAGAGTGCAATGAGAACCCATAGCCTTCCTGTCACCAAACTTTGAGCATTATGTTAGGTCAATATACTTCATAAGCCCAAGGCGGTAAGCTGGCAGAATCGTTAGCACGCCAGGCGAAATTTCGTCCGTCTTCTCGTTCTGAGTTCAAATTCCGCCAAAGTCGACGTAGTCTTACATCCTTTTGGGGTCGATAAAATAAGTACCAGTTGAATACTAGGATCGATGTAATCAACTTACCATTCCTCGCAATTGCTGGCCTTGTGACAAAATTTGAACTCAATATATTTAATAAGCCAATGAGAAAACCACTGCATGGTCATTCGGCTAGGTAGAAATAGCAATCAAATGCCTCTCAAATCGTACCCTATCGCATATACTGAAAAACACGGTCTTTAAAGTACTACCTCTGAGGAGAAAGCACGAAAACACACACACATAAAGAGCGAGGCAATGGTTTTAGGTGATACAGGCGGCGAGCTGGCAGAAACGTTAGCACGCCGGGCGAAATGCTTAACGGTATTTCGTCTGCCGTTACGTTCTGAGTTCAAATTCCGCCGAGGTCGACTTTGCCTTTCATCCTTCCGGGGTCGATAAATTAAGTACCAGTTATGCACTGGGGTCGATGTAATCGACTTAATACCTATGTCTGTCCTTGTTTGTCCCCTCTATGTTTAGCCCCTTGTGGGTAATACAGAAATAGGTTTTAGGTGATACATGTTTGATCGTAGGTCTACTTGACCAGGACTGCTCCGATGTTAAACATCAGTACAAACTGTTGTTGTTGTTCAAGTCCACCTAACTGTACACAAGGTTTTATAGTTCACCTAGCGTAACGCAAGGTTGTATAGTTTACGACTGTATCCAACAGAAATACTGTGTAATTGAAGAGCGTTTTCTTAGCCTGTAGTTTTGTGTATAAATCCCTCACCAACACCACCAGTGAATGTAAGTTGTTGAGTGTTCAACTCCATTAATCTGACTGCTCTTGCATTTGTATTAAGTCGAAATTTACAGTATTATATCCCGTTCAAATAGATGGTCACCAACACTTGCATGCTAGCATACATTTAAGCTGATATATCCATTAAGGTTGCTCAGATGTGCTGGGTAGCGACAGAACTCACAATTATTATTTACAACTCACCAAAATATCAGGCGCTTCATAAAACATTGTAAATATCATAAAATCGCCCAATTGACAATCACCAGCGTGTCGAACAAATTCGTTGCGTAATTGTTCCCTCTTTGTGATCAAAACCCACCGAAGCCAGCTTTACCTTTCATCCTTTCAGGGTCGATAAATACAGGACCAAAGAAGCACTGATCTCTCTCTCCTTCTCTCTCTCTCTCTCTCACACTCTCTCTCTCCCTCCATCTCTCTTTCTCTCTCTCTCTCCCTCCCTCTCTATTTCTCTCTCTCTCCCTCCT
>NC_043001.1:32958599-32960427 GCF_006345805.1 Octopus sinensis | reverse complement strand
GAGTTTGATAAATTGCCACAAGTGTGGAACTAAAAGATTTATTTCTTAAAAGATTGCAAGTACTTTTCTAATTGATTCCATTCTTAACCTCTCAGAACTGGGCCACTGTGCTAATTTTACCCTCCATCTAGGCTCCCGAGCAGAAAAAATAGTTACATATGCATAGACACATATGTGGTAAGTAGTTTGCTTACCAGCCACATGGTTCTGGGTTCATGGCACATTGGACAAATGTCTTCTACTATAGCCTCGGGCTAACCAAAGTCTTGTGGGTGGATTTGGTAGACGGAAACTGAAAGAAGACCGATTGATCGCTAGCCACTACACATTCTTTATTTTCTCTCCTCCCTTTCTTTCTGCGTTCCTTTCTGTGGAAGAGCGTAGGTTCGAAACATTAAAGACCTTTCGCTAACCCGAGCGTTTACTATTACATATGTTTGTTATCTACACCACCTGTCTTCGTCTTTATATATGTGTGTGGTGTGTGTGTGTCTGTGTCTGTGTGTTTGTGTGTGTGTGTGTATGTATATAGATAGATATATTATATATATATGTATGTGTATACATATTGTTTGTGTGTCTGAGTTTTTTCCCCCATATCGCTTGACAACCGATGCTTGTGTGTTTACATTCCCGTCACATAGCGGTCTCAAAAGAGGCCGATAGGATAGGTATTAGTCTTACAACGGATAAGTTTTGGGGTCGACTAAATGCGGTGCTTCAGCATGACCGCTATCAAATGACTGAAATAGTAAAAGAATATGCTCAAGAATAAACGATTGCAGGCGAACTAATGAGCTGAATCGGCTGCATCGTCTGCATGTGTTGTTCATTATCTCTTACGGGGGGCGTGACAGGGTGAATATGGTGTTTCGTGCAAGCACAATATTATGAATGGACTTCATGGATTCTTTGTAAGGACAAGCAAAGAACAGATCTTCTTATTGTACGAATATGTCACTATATTTGTATCAGAATGTAGAGCAGCACGTAGACTAATGTCTGAAAAAAACTAGGAAAAAGATTCATTTAAAGTGCTATGCTGAAAGTATTGTAGGAAGTGGGAGGAGGGTATGATAAATATATTCAATAATGAAATAATTCTCAATAGAGAAACAGTTACGAAGACAGTTATTATTTTATGATGTTAACCTGCTGAACTAAATTCAATATATTTAGGGGAAAATCAAAACGTTTCCAAAATGAAATTGTTCCAAGTTAGAATGGCGCCACATTTCTTTACATAAAACTAAATTTACGATGATGTTTGTGTAAGCTAGAGCGTCGAGCTGGCAGAAACGTTAGCATGCTGGGCAAGATGCGTAGCAGTATTTCTTCTGTCTCTATGTTCTCAGTTCAAATCCCGCCGAGGTCGACTTTGGGACCCTCCCCCCAAATTTCGGGCCTTGTGCCTAGAGTACAAAAGAATGTTGTATACGCTGCATTATCCTTTCTGATATAGGTACAAGGCTTGATATTTGGAGGAGGAGTAAGTCGAATACATTGACACCAGTATGTAACTGGTATTTAATTCATCGACACCCCAAAAGGGTGAAAGACAAAGTCGACCTCGGCGGGATTTGAACTCAAAAAGCTAAGAACGGACGAAATACCACGGAGCACTTTGCCCGGCATGCTAACGATTCTTTTCTACTCTAGGCACAAAGCTCGATATCTTGGGGAGGGGGCCAGTTGATTAGATCGACCCCAGTATGTAACTAGTAATTAATTTATCGATGAAAAGCAAAGTCGACCTTGGCGGAATTTGAACTCAGGACATAAAGACAGACAAAATACCTATTTCTTTATTACCCACAAGAGGCTAAAC
>NC_043001.1:32926099-32953599 GCF_006345805.1 Octopus sinensis | reverse complement strand
TTGTAAGAAAAATAAGAAAATAATGGAATAAACGTTAAGTAGAAAGAACAACGAAAAGAAGCATAAAATGGCCAAGATGTCACGAAGACCTCTATGAAAGAAAGTTAAAGAAACGATGGAGAAAGAAATGGAAGTGATACAGGTGAGGTTATTAGGATTCGGAAGAAAAGAAAAAATGAGAAGAAAGTGTTGCGCTGGAGAAACAAATTTGCTGATAAAGATATATTAGAAATGGGGATAATAAAAATGGAAGTAGAAATCGGTGATAAAGCTAGGGAAAGAAGAGTTAGAGAAGAGATAGGGAACGAGTGAGAGTCTGTCAGAAGAGGGAGAGAGAAAGAGAGACAGAGACAGAGAGAGAAAAGGAGAGAGGGAGAGAAAGTGAGTGGAAAGGAGGATGACGTAACAGTGTAGACAAAGACGTTGAAGGGCAAATAGGTATAACGATTGTAAAATTTAGAAAATGAAGCTGGAAAAGGTGTTGGGGAGTGACTAGACGAGCTAGAAATGCCGAGAAGAAACGAAATACAAAGATTACAGAGAAATATGAAGGGAGATATAGAAAAACAGAATAAGAGGGAGAGAGGGAGGTGAGGAGTGTGAGTGAGTAAGTGAATGAGAGATAGAAAGAGCGAGAAAGAAGGCCACACAAAGACAGGAACAATAAAGGAAGCTTAAATAGATAGATATTTGTACTGGAAATAAAGAAGGGGGTTGAAAAGAGAAACCGGTAATAAAGGAAGGACTAGCGAAGCAGACAGTAAAATCGAGTTTGTTAGCAATAGGGTTGAAATGCTTTCGCTGTCTGTACAGACATAAAGTGTGACCAACTAGAAATAAATGTAGAGTTAACAGCCATCTTTGTAACTAAGCGAGCCTGTATTTTAATCCATACCGAACAGATGTTTCACACCTCAAGTTCTCAGGTTACAGAAATATAATGAAAGAGCAGTGAGGACTGGTGTAAGGGGAGATTTGATGTGATCGATTGATGATTAAGTATGTCGTCATTTGGTCCGGTGTATTGTTATAAAAACAATGATATCTATCTGTCTGTCTGTCTGTCTGTCTGTCTGTCTGTCTCTCTCTCTCTCTCTCTCTCTATCTATCTATCTGTCTATCCGTCTATCTGTCTATCTATCTATCTATCCGTCTATCCGTCTATCTATCTATCTATCTATCTATCTATCTATCTATCTATCTATCTATCTATCTATCTATCTATCTATCTATCTATCTATCTATCTCTCACTTGGTAAATCTATCTATCTATCTATCTATCTATCTATCTAAACACAGCAATACAGTACCGTATAATATGGAAAGGGATTGTCAATGGAACTCCGACCAACCATAGGCTGGTCGAAGGATGATGATCTATATTTATCTATCTATCTATCTATCTATCTATCTATCTATCTATCTATCTATCTATCTATCTATCTATCTATCTATCTATCTTTCAATCGATAACTGTATGTGTTTGTCTGTCTGTCAGTCATTCTTTCTTTCTTTCTTTCTTTCTTTCTTTCCCCCTCCCTCTCTCTCTCGCTCTCTCTCTCTGTTCGTCTCTGCACATACACTCATATATATCACGTTCTCAGCTGTTGCATGGCCTACATTCACAATTCTCGTATACCTTTTATTTACTATTATTTTTAGTGTCGATGCAATATGGTGAGAAGTTATATGACTTCATTATTTACAAATAATTAGGGTTACGATCTGACAGAATCGTTAAAAACGTCGGGAAACAAAAATGCCATGCGGTAATTTTTTCGGCTCTATGACTTTCTATCCGACTTCAAATTCCACCGTGTTTAAATTTGCTTTTCCCTTCTTCGATGTCAATAAAATAAAGTACTAGAGAAATAATGGATTTAAGTCGAGGGCTCGAGTAACGCCGGCCCTTCAAAATTACTGGACTTTTACCTAAATTACGAACAAGTAATGGTAAGTAATTACCGTTGAATTAGCAGCACAGGTACAACTGCTTTCTGGACATTGATGGTCTGGACAAAAACTTACAGTCCGCATAATTTACGTTAATGAACAGGTAACCCGTATTACATTTGATTATTTAAGCAAATTTAACATTCCTTTAATTTAGATCATTGGTTCTCAGCCGGGGTCTACATGGCCCTTGGGTACCATAAATTGGTTATACTTCAAAACCCAAAATATTTAAATTATTTTTTTAATACAATTCTTAATATTTAATTATCAAAGTACACTAGGATTTTCTTTTATATACAGTAATCCCCCGACTATCGCCGGTGTTAAGTTCCAAAACACCCCGCGATAGGTGAAAATCCGCGAATTAGAAACACTGCTGTACTTTTTTATTTGTTTCAGCCATTTGACTGCGGCCACGCTGGAGCACCGCTTTTAGTCGAGCAAATCGACTCCAGGACTTATTCTTTGTAAGCCTAGTACTTATTCTATCGGTCTCTTTTGCCGATCCGTTAAGTCAATGGGGAAGTAAACACACCAGCATCGGTTGTCAAACGATGGTGGGGAGATAAACACACACATACACTCGTATATATATATATATATATATATATATATATATATATATACGATGGGCTTCTTTCAGTTTCCGTCTATCAAATCCACTCACAAAGCTTTGGTCGGCCCGAGGCTACAGTGGAAGACACTTGCCCAAGGTAACACGTAGTGGTACTGAACCCGGAAACATGTGTTTGGGAAGCAAGCTACCTATTACATAACCACTCCTGTATATATTTTTATTAGTTTTATGATTTGTATATATTTATTTTATTATAAATGCAAATCAACACCACGGAGGAATCGACGCAAGCTTAAATAATAAACCGCGATATGTGAACCGCGATAAATGAATCGTGACAAATGAACCGCGACAACAAACAGATATATTAGACAACAAACAGATATATTAGTTTAATGATTGGGAAGTGAAAAAGTCTTTAACGTTTCGAGCCTACGCTCTTCCACAGAAAGGAACACAGAAGGAAACAAGGAGAGAAAATAATGTGTAGTGGCTTGCGATCATGGCGAATGCAGGAAAGAAGGGCCCGTCCTTGTGTTAGAAAACAAGAATAATAACGTGTGTGTGTGTGTGTGTGTGTATACATTTATATATATATACACTCATACATTAACCGTGCACCGAATTAAACTGTTTACTCATCCGTGTTCAAATTATTGCTGTTATCAACGATGTCTTTGAATACCTTTTCCCATGACGATTATAAAATAAGTACCAGTTACGTACTAGCGTGAAATTCAATCATTTATATTGAATTCTTTCCTAAAGTTCCTATTTGCTCCATGCTTTTAAGTATTTCCTCCTGTTGCTTATGTTCAAATGCTACCGTGGTTAACTTTGCCTTTCATTTCTCTGCGGGTCGACAAAGGACCATTCACTCACCGTGGATTCCACTGAAATTTCAGTTTGTGTTAGAAAATAAGAATAATAATTTTTATCAAATTTTATTAAGGTGACGAGGTAGCAGAATCGTTAGTACGCCGGGTAAAATGCTTAACAGCATTTTGTCCGTTCAGTGTTCAATTTTCGTCGAAGCTGACCTTATCTTTCATCATTTCGGGAATGATAAAATAAGAATCAGTTGAGAACTGGAGTCTATGTAAAAAACTTACTCCTCGCAGAACTTTCTGGCCTTGTGCCAAAATTTGAAACCATTATTATTGTAAGGCGGTGAGCTGGCAGAACTGGAGTGTACCGGAAAAATGCTCAGCGGAATTCGTCCGTCTTCTCTTCAGAGTTGAAACTCCGCCGAGGTTGACTTTACCTTTCATCCTTTCGGGGTCGATAAATTAAGTACCAGTGAAACACCGGGGTCGTTGCAATCGATTATTCCTTCTCCCCACAAAATTTCAGACATTGTGTCTTGAGTAGAAAAGGTTATCATTATTAAGGTCCAGGTATGTTTTTATTCTCCTTTGTGCATCACGTACCACCTTATCGACTGTGTTTCTTTTTGTAAAATCAGCAAGATACTGGTATAGTTTGAGGGAAATCAATTGCTATTTCTAGAAGATCGAGTGAACGAGATTAGTTTCTAGCTATTTAATTTCAGAAGAACAATCAACGAGCAAATCTATGGTGGAAGGGGATTCACCCATGACATATTATATTGGTGCAGCCTGATATAGAGAGTCCTTCCTATTTTAAAGATTGTGTGAAATAATAACGTTCTCACTCTCATAGTCTAGAGAGGTTAACACGATTCGTTTAAAGATCGATTTTCAAATTGCTGAAAATCTTTTGCTAGATATTGCTTTCTAGATAAAGAGGTACTTCTGTGCTTGAAAAAATATACATAAAAGATAATCCTTTTAGGCGTTTCATGGCACGGAGACTGACGAATGGAAAATGGCGGTGATGTGAGATAGAGAGATGTGAAGAATGTATAATTTTTGTTTATTCGTGGGGAGGGAAAGATACCATTGGCACATCCAAGAGAACAAAGGCTGCTGTAGTTATTGTTACAATAAACACAAAGGCAGACTTGTGTGTTATCAGCTATAGAAGGAAAGTGAGAAAAAAAAAAGACAAAAACTTGTCGATCAGGTGTACTACGGATTTCTTTTCAATGACTGCTATTATGTTAACAACTCAGAGTGCACTGTCCCACACAAAAGTGTGTCTACCTATTTTAGATCATGTATGTACAAATTTAAATATGTTTTGTGTAGTATGTATTAAGCAGGTGTATGATTGTATGTGTACATTATATATATAAATATGTGTGTGTTTGTGTGTGAGTGTGTGTGTATGTGTGTGTGTATGTGTGTGTGTATGTGTGTGTGTATGTGTGTGTATGTGTTTGTGTGTATGTATATATATATGTATATATATGTGTATGTATATGTATGTATATAATATGTTGTACGTATTATATATATATGTATGTACATATGTACGTATATATATATATATGTATATATATACGTATATATACGTATTATATATATATATATAATTATATATAATATATATATTATATATATACGTATTATATATACATGTGTATATAAGTGTATGTGTATGTAAGATAATATATATATATATACGTGTGTATATATAAATATACATATATACATATGTATATACAGATACACATATACAAATACATATATATATGCATATGCATATATATATATACATATGCATATGCATATATATACATATATGCATACATATATATATATACATATACATATATGCATACATATATATATACATACACCCAGTTTACACACATATTAATACACACACACATACATACATACATACATACATACATACATACATACATACATACATACATACATACATACATATATATATATATATATATATATTGAAGTCTGTTATAATTTATAGAATATGGAGATGCGGATAGACGATCCAATAAGTAGGAGACGAATAATTTAGAGGTCAGTGGGTCGCATTCAGCCATCGGCATTGCATCGTATCCGCACCCAAACCCATATACCTCAATAGATAAAGACATCTTTCTTTAAGTTACTACCAGAAAATATCTGGTGGAAGCAACAGCACCTTTTAATCAACCAATGTTTCGTACGGCCCCAATTTTGAGCTAAAATCTCGTCGAAGCCAAGAAAAGGACAAAAGAGGAATTATGAGCATAATGCGGCGGGGGTGAACCAGCACATGCTGTCGGGCCCCGCTTCTGATATTGGAAGTTGCATTCTATGCCTTGACCCGAGCGTAGAACGGGCTCGCCTCTTTGAACTGGGAAATGAATGGAATTCCTGATGTGTGTCTTGTTGTGGCTATCCCCTCTCTAAAAATGGGGATTACGAATAGGAATATATATACATACATATGTATACATACATACATACATTATATATATAATATATATATATAATAATATACATATATCTAAAAAAAATATATATATACACACACACACACATATATATATATATATACACACATATATATATATACATATATATACACACAGACATATATATTACATATATATACACACACATATATATATATATATTACAATATATAACCCACACACACATATATATATACATATACATACACACACACACATATATATATCATATCCATACAACACCACATATATATATATACATACACACACACATATATATACATACACACACACACATATATATACATATACATACACACACACATATATATATACATATACATATATATATATATATATATATATATATATATATACATATATACACACATTATATACATACATATTTACACATATATATATATATAACATATATACACATATATACACATATATATATATACATCACATACATATTATAATATATATACTACATAATACATACATACATACATCCTACAACACACACATACATATACACACACTCATATATATATACATATATGAAGAATATTATAGAATGACCTTTTTAAATCCTCTAATGTGTACAAGGCGTTAATTTTACAAACAAGGATTGGAATTACTTTGTTATGTAATCAATGGAGTGGGGGAAATAATCATAATCTTTCCAGGCCCTTCTTAGAAATTTGAAGGTAGTTTATTTCATGGAGAACGTAAGGATCTCTGGGCCTATGTTGTATGAATGCGTTTGGTGATACTTTGAGAGACATCAGATTTACGAGAATGTGGGTTTGAGTTATCGTTCAGCGAGCATGGTTTAATGGAACGATATGGAAGGAAATTTCCAATCTAAGTGATGAATGACAAGTGAAGGCGTGCAAATTCATCGGGGAGTGCACACGCTAGTCTGAGAGAAACGGTCAAAAGGTTTTTCCCAATAGCAAGTAAAATGTTATATTCGACCAAATTTTTAAGAGTTACAGTTTATTGTCTAAAGTAAATAGATAGGAGCACTCCGTCGGTTACGACGACGAGGGTCCCAGCTCTACCTGGCTCTACCTGGATGGTGAACGGGTGTGGTCTCCACTCATTAAAGGGATGTTCCCCAGTTTTACTAGTTTTGGTGGTAGAGAAGACTGGTTTCGTCGAAGATCAAAGTTGGGCACCTTGTATACGGAGCGCCGCAAAGCTCTCCTCCAGTTCCGCAACTCGGACAATGCCAACGGTTTCGGTACCACCGCGGCTTAACATAGTAGGTTGGTAGAGGCTGGAAATGATGAAGCTCTGGGAAGGACCCTGGGTCTTGGTGACAATCAGTTAGACAGGCTGTTCCGAAGAACATTCGGGTCGAAGACACTAGATGAACTCCAAACGTTTTTGGTCTGGCAGTGTTATCGAGGAGCCCTACCCGTTCGGGATTAGCTCACCAGACACGACCACCCTGGGCCGTCCAAAGTGCTGGTGGGACGTGGAAACGGTCCCGCACGCTAATGTTCAGTGTCCAGGTATATCAGAAGTATGGACTTATGCAGAATACCTGTTGTCAGATGGGGGAAGAGTACAGCTGTCGTCTGAGTCAATTCTAAAAATTAACCCAGCGGATTTCCTTACGGAAGAAGGTAAGACTTGTTTTTTCGTTGTAGTAGCAATTGCGAGAGAGGTGGTATGGAAATCGAGAAAGAAAGGTACTGTGACATACAGCTTTGTCCCCAGCCTTGATTAGCTGAATGTTTTCACTTTTCACCTGAAAGGGAAGGTGGGGTTGGAAAGGAGGTGTCTGTCAGAGTGTATGTTCAAATAAAGATGGACGCGTGTAGCACGTATGCTGGGAGTGAAAGGCTTTGCGTGAGCACGTCATAGACTACCAAAGGTGTCGGTTGAGAAGACAGGGCTCGTGGGGTCGGAGCATGCCTGTCTTTAAAACCTAATATTGTCATTGTATGTTATTGTCTTTTGTGTCCCATGCGATTTTCTTTCATTTTGTCATTATAAATTTTTATACCATCTGTTGTATATGACCCCAGGTCATATTGTGTTGTCCCCTCTATGTGAGCTTGTAATAGGTAAAAAGAAAAAGCAACGAGCTAGCAGAATTGTAAGAGTGTCGGAAAGGTGCTTTACGGTATTTTTCTTGCTGTCGATGTTCTGAGTTCAAATCCCTCTGAAATCAACTTTCTCTTCATGGTCGATAAGATATAGTATTAGTCAAATACCAGCATCGATGGAACCGACTACTCACTCCTATCCCTCAAAATTATTGGCTTGTACCTTAACCCTTTTAAAGCTTTTGACGTAAATGTTCGCACGTAATGTACATGCTTCAAATCGGTCGACGTAATTATACGCCGCCTGACTTACAACCTATTACCTGTGTTAGTACCGGTCTACTTGTCAACTGATAGACTGATTAGATGTTTCATGTAAATATTTTAAACCCGATAGGTTGATCCTGTCATTCCGGCTCCGTCAACTTCGTCATCACGTCTTGTTTCATCGAATTCACGTCGTCGTGTCAGTCTCCACCACCTCACCAATTGTTTCTTCCAGTACGGACGATGACTCGGAGAGTGAGTATTTTCCTAGTTCAGAATCAGGTGATTCCGATAGCGATAATAATATTCCGGTGAATCAAATGTATAAGTGGGCAGCAGTGAATGGCCCTGGACGATAGAATATCGTGTGGCGAGCGAGAGACATTTTGTCTGAGGGCATGGGTTTACTTGTACGCCTGGCATAAAGACAAACCTTGAACATGTGACGGATGAAATGTTCCAATATATAGCGGACGAAACGAATGACTATGCTGAAAATCCTGTTAGACCCAGGCATGGCGGTGATTGGTTTCTAATCACGGGACAAAATCAAAGTTCTGCTTGCCCTGCTGATACTGATAGGTGTTGTGAGGAAACAGAACCTGGCGTCATTTGGGAATCGGGAACCAACCACATCGATACCTTTCTTTCCGAAAACGATGCTATGTGATCGATTCTTGGCGCTTCTTCGAAATCTACATTTCAACACAGACGAGAACCAGGATGACAGGCTGCATAACATATGTCCTGTCGTTTATGAAGTGGCTGAAAATTTCAAAGCGGTTTGTGTACATTTGTACGGACGAGAGTTTGTGGAAATTTAAGGGAAGACTCCGATTCAAACAATACATCCCGTCCAAACATACCCGCTTTGGCGTCAAGGTTTATAAATTGTGCCAGTCAACTGGCAGAACCTGTGGGTACACGTGGAATTACAAAATCTACACTTGTCAGGACAGATTGGATCTTCCAGCGTCTACTATAACGTCAACTGATGTTGTGTTTTTGTTGAATGAAAACTTGTCTGACAAAGGTTACAATATTTATATGGACAACTGGTTTTCTAGTCCAGACCGCTTCCTGAAGTTGCAGGCGAGGAGGACTAATGCTTGTGGTACTGCGAGGACACACAGGAAAAACATGCCACTAGATCTTCACAAGATAAAACTTCGAAAGCAGGAAACAACGTACCGATGCACCGATAGTGGCGTCCTCGCTTTAGTGTGGCGTGACAAGAAAAACAATGCATTCTGAAAGCATGAAGGACATCAGGAAGCAAGATGCGGACGGTAATGCTATAATTAAACCGAGTGTAGTTGTTTCATATAGTGAAGGGATGGGCAGGGTCGATCGCTCAGATCAGTTGGTGGCGACACACAAATCGGTGAGAAAATTTTTTAAATGGTACAAAACAATTTTCTTGTATATAGTTGACATATGTGTCGTGAACTCACATTTGATTTGGCAGATGCTTGGCGGTGTTGGGGATAGATTGACATTCAGGAATCTATTGTTTCGTGGAATGATAGAAGCATCAGACCTGCCAAAATACAGAACGAGTGGACGTCCCGGACTCTTTCCTCACTGCATGGTGAAGGGACGTGGACATTTTCCACGACTGTTTCTCCCAACAGTCAAGAAGACAAATACTTCAAAAAGATGCACAGTATGTAAAACAAAAGGGAAACTTAAGGAAACTAGATACCATTGTTCACAATGTGATATGTCACGGTGTGTGGTACCCCGTTTTGAACCCTACTACACTAAAGCTAATTTTTGAATTCACATGATTGTAAAAACATGAAGTTGATACTTGTGCTGTCGAGTGATCTCATTCAGGAATAATACCACAGGAGCATCATGCACAGGGATATAGTTTAGGTAAATAAACAGTACTTGCACTAAAGCGATTGACGTAAATATACGCCGAACGTTATCTTGCATTATCGTTGCCGCGCGTTGGTGACCGTATGAATCACCGCCGTAAACTGGTTGAAGCGATTGATGTAAATATACGCCGAACCATTGTCGTGCGCTAATTGCCGATCTCAGCCGAGATGATTACCGTCAATGCAACCTAGTTGATTGATTAAAAATTAAAAACAAAAACGTTGTCAATGGCGTTAAATCTGAAATCATGACGGTAGTATGGAAATATTTATTTCATTGCCCACGGGGTGCTAAACATAGAGGAGACAAACAAGGACAGACAAAGAGATGAAGTCGATTACATTGACCCGAGTGCATAACTGGTACTTATTTAATCGATCCCGAAAGGATGAAAGGCAAAGTCGACCTCGGCGGAATTTGAACTCAGAAGGTAGCGGCAGACCAAATACCTATTTCTTTACTACCCACAAGGGGCTAAACACAGAGAAGACAAACAAGGACAGACAAACGGATTAAGTCGATTATATCGACCCCAGTGCGTAACTGGTACTTATTTAATCGACTCCGAAAGGATGAAAGGCAAAGTGGACCTCGGTGGAATTTGAACTCAGAACGTAACGGCAGACGAAATACGGCTACGCATTTCGCCCGGCGTGCTAACGTTTCTGCCAGCTCGCCGCTGTACAATATCATAACTATAATAGTAACCAAAAGGATATATAATTCAAACAATATATCAAACCATGTTTTTCACTTAGTAGACTAATGCAAGTAGAACAACGCAGCTCATTCGTTAGGTTAGACTGGTATGTAGGACCATGTTTATGGGTCATAGCCTTTATCATGGATATTTTTCCTCAATAGAAACTTCCCGGTGAAAATATTCGGATTGACATGCTCATTACATTTGCGATTTTATTCTTAAAGAAAGGCGAAGAAATGTATATGTAGTTTTTAGTTTGCGGTTATACACAACAAAGATGTAGGCATCAATCGAAAGAGGCTCTCATATGAGGATATATAGATTATTTTTTAGTCCACCGCTAATGTAACGATTTTTCCCGAAATATACCAACTTCATGCATATACTACAGATTTCCGGAAGGGTGGTATGGATTTGAAGGGTGAGTTGGTACACCCCTAAAACAAGAGGAATACTTCGATTTCTCTCATAAATAAGAGTCCTTGGTTTGAGGGTTTAAATACAGGTAAACTAGAGATACAATATTATGTCAATAATACTATTGTATTATCGACGAAAAATTTGGTGAAAAGAGAAAACAAATAGAAAACGAGAATATTCCTCAATGCCAATCAATAAAATGTTTGTGTTTTTCAAAACTCAAGATATTTATCACCTTTACAATGAAGAAAATGTAGCCTTAAAATCAATTCTTATGCGACCAGGAATAATTATTGATCTGTCAAGCTGACGTCATGTGTACAATGGCATCGTGGCTTCGGCATTTAGAAACAACGTGTTTAATATCCCCGCCAAATAAAGATGATTTCATATTCGAACAAAATGTGCCAACTGGTAACCCACTTCTGCTTTTAAAAAATCATTAACTCCAATAATCGCAGAACAGCTGTAAAACGAATTAGTGATACGAAAATTTAGCTTTATACTAACAGTATCGCCCGGCGTTGCTCAGGTTTGTAAGGGAAATAACTAAAAGCATTTTTAGAGAGTTATAGCCAAAAAATAGCAAAAGAATGGAAAAAAATTATGGTAAATTTTTTTTTAGTTAAAAAAGGTGGAGTTGCGTTTCCTAGACAGTTTGCGGTTTGTGTCTCTAATTCCCGACCCCATGTCGAATTTATCGATTTTTTTCAGAACTGGGGGAACTTTTTAAAATTTTCGCTGCGTTAGTTTTGAATTATGACATTGGGCTATGTGTGTGTCAAGTTTCATCAGAATCGGTTGAAAGCCGTGGTCAGGGTGAGGGTACAAGCAAACAGACACACAGAAACACGCACAGACAAACTGCCGTTTATATATAGAGAGATATACTGTGCATGTCTTAAGATAAACTGGGTACACCAAATAAGAATTGTTATGAACTAAACATGCAGCTAAAAGACTAACAGAGATCTGTGCAATTACTAAATGTTAGTCTACGAAGTAGTGTCACAAGCATCACACAAGAGCGCATCTGCAATAACATTAAGCAAAGGCTCAAAGCTAACGGAAGATTTTGTAGCGGAGTAGTAAGAATGGGTATCGCTTTTTATATTCTCATTTTCCAAAATTTTGGCAAGTTACTGCGGTATATCGTCTGTTTAGGATTAAGCGATACTCTTTTTTTTAAGCCATTTTCTCCAACGTAGAATGATTTTTCATAGCAGCCATTTTAATTAAAACAAACCTCGGTGATGGCCTCAGAAGCGTACGTTTTGACGACAAACGGCATATGCTCGTCTACTTGACAGACTTCAAAGCAGCAGCTTACAGCTTCCTCAAAGAGCAGTAATTGAGCACTAATTACAGGTTAGTTTTTCAGAGAAGTGATGAATCGATCAAGAATAATAAATTAACAGACCCATAACCTGACATAAGGACCATTTATTAACAGGCACGGGCATTTCTTTAATTGGAATTACACATGAGGTGTCAGGACGTAATTCGTTATGACTAATTTTACAACAGAATTTTTTCAAAAAATTTTACATTCATCATTATTCACTGCCATATTAGATTCGCGAACAAGTTTTAAAAATTTAGA
Source organism: Octopus sinensis (assembly GCF_006345805.1). Lineage (NCBI taxonomy): Eukaryota > Metazoa > Mollusca > Cephalopoda > Octopoda > Octopodidae > Octopus > Octopus sinensis. Next base: position 32,940,762 of record NC_043001.1, on the reverse strand, counting down.
TAATTCATGTTTCTGTTCCGCTTTCGTCTTTCCACCAATGGTGCTTTCATTTAAATAGGAGTACGTGCTTTTAACGCGTTTTCACAAATAATATTTCTATAATATTTTTTAACACGCATCACTGTTTCAAAACTAATGCGATCAAACTGGAACAATTGTCCTACCACAAAAGCGTTAAAATCCTTGTTATTGGAATGCAATGCAACACAGTCTAGTTACGACGTATGTCGATAATACTGAATTGTTTGTTAAATAAATGGTTAAATATGGGCAGTGAGAAACCATGTGAGTGGATGAATTTGTTAATAATTTAGGGGCAAAGAACTACTAACCCACTTTTTACTATAACCGTTAACCACAAGAACCTCGCCAGATTGTGTCTCTTTACTCGATGGTAGTTTCTTCCAACACTTTAGTCCTTTTCGATTGAATTAGCTCGGGATGAGATGATCTAGATTTAAAGAAATTTCGTAATCACAGGTTTGATATTTGGCCATATTGAAGAAGTTTCTTGGTGGTTGAAACCTTAGCGAGGGCACAAAGCAAGCCGGCAAGTTCAGTTGGCGGACACCGAAAAATAAATAACGAACGTTTTCATCTTTCTTTATGTCTACCTTAACGATTTTGAAGTTACAGTGTAATTTGAGTTCCTGAAGAAATCTTGTTTTCATGAACACTTTTCGCGATCACTTATTTGGAGATGTTGACGTAAATGTTAGAACTTTACTCGTTGACCGAATGAAAGCGGTATTAGCTTATTTACAGTTAAGTTAGTACAGCTAGAAATAATTTCAAAGGGTTCTGTGGAAATGGAATTGGCTGGGAGACTCAGGTAAAAGTCATTTGTTCTTTCAAACGTTGATTATATTCCGCAAAGATAAACAGCTAATACTTCAGTATATCTCAAGTGGAAGCGCAATGGCCCAGTGGTTAGGGCAGCGGACTCGCGGTCATAGGATCGCGGTCCCGATTCCCAGACCGGGCGTTGTGGGTGTTTATTGAGCGAAAACACCTAAAGCTCCACGATGCTCCGGCAGGGGATGGTGGTGATCCCTGCTGTACTCTTTCACCACAACTTTCTCTCACTCTTACTTCCTGTTTCTGTTGTACCTGTATTTCAAGAGGCCGGCCTTGTCACTCTCTGTGTCACGCTGAATATCCCCGAGAACTACGTTAAGGGTACACGTGTCTGTGGAGTGCTCAGCCACTTACACGTTAATTTCACGAGCAGGCTGTTCCGTTGATTCGGATCAACCGGAACCCTCGTCGTCGTAACCGTCGGAGTACTTCCATATCTCAAGCACCAGAAGCCGTCGCACCCTTAATCAGTGGCCAAATATTTAAGGTAAATAAGAATAAGTTGCACGAAAAAATATATTTGATCGTGTCAGTGGCCTTTAGTTTTATGGTTAGTTCATAATATTGTTTGATGTACTCAGTTTAGATGAAGGTATTTTTGTTCATAACCTTAAATCGTGCACAGCATATATAGAAATCAATTTTCATATCACTGACCCTTTTGATTTCTTTTATTAGGTACAATGCCTAAATATAGAAAGTACAAAACAAAAACAGACAAAGCAATACCTTGGGGTACATGAAAACAGATATCGGATGAATTATGCGTATAATGAAAATGAGAATGAAATGGCTTTCCTACCCCACAAAGCAGGTAGTTCCATTTTACTGTTCTTGTATCACATACTAACATTACAGTTCATTATTCTTATTTTGCATCGTTTTTTTTTTGTTTTAAAAGTTATTATTTTAAATATTTCATTTTCGCAGTAAATCTCTCTCTATATAAACGGCAGTTTGTCTGTGCGTGTTTCTGTGTGTCTGTTTGCTTGTACCCTCACCCTGACCACGGCTTTCAACCGATTCTGATGAAACTTGACACACACATAGCCCAATGTCATAATTCAAAACTAACGCAGCGAAAATTTTGAAAAGTTCCCCCAGTTCTGAAAAAAATCGATAAATTCGACATGGGGTCGAGAATCAGAAACACAAACCGCAAACTGTCTAGGGGACGCAACTCCACCTTTTTTAACTAAAAAAAAAATTTACCATCATTTTTTCCATTTTTTTGCTATTTTTTGGCTATAACTCTCTAAAAATGCTTTATAGTTATTTCCCTTACAAACCTGAGCAACGCCGGGTGATACTGCTAGTATTCTATATCCTCAATTTGTACCACTGATGGCATCTCATCGTATCGAACGTGTAACGGCGTTATTTCAATTTTTTCACCAAATAGTTCCTTTAAACCTTTCACATCTATCTCTCTCGAGCAAGACCGCCCTGTCGTTCTCGGTACTCTCACTCCCAGATAACTTGACTCTAATTACATTTTTTTATTATTTTTGTAATAGTTCTCTCGATCTCTAAACTCTTTTTATATCACTGACGCTTTTAACAGAAGTTTTGCGAACAATCAAGTCAATGATGTTTTTTTTTTTTTAGAAGAAAGTTTATATATAAGTCTTGCAGAGAGAACAGAACCGCTTACTAGCTGCTTCAAGTATCTACAAATATTTGAAAATTGTCATCTTTTCTATACACTTCAAACAAGTAGTATAGCGAGCTGATCATTGGGTACGATTACGTCGCGGAACAATTCTCTTAGAAACAATACCGAGGAGGTGATGCTGCACAAGAATTATGGTCTCTTTTTTTTTTTCAGTTCTCACTAATGTCTGTCCACAGAGCAGAATTCTATGTCTAAGAATTTATCATAGCTACTTGTAAGACACGATCTAAGTCAAAGGTTTTGTTTTCTAATAATCTGATTTGTATATCGGCTGGAGATATTCTGATTATGAATAAATAACGAACATTTTCACCTTGCTTTATGTCGACCATAACGATTTTGAAGTTACAGTGTAATTTGAGTTCCTGGAGAAATCTTATTTGGAGATGTTGACGCAAGTGTTAGAACTTTACTCGTTGACCGAATGAAAGCGGTATTAGCTTATTTACAGTTAAGTTAGTACAGCTGGAAATAATTTCAAAGGTTTCTGTGGAATCGGAATTGGCTGGGAGATTCAGGTAAAAGTCATTTGTTCTTTCAAATGTTGCTTATATTATGCAAAGATAAACAGCTAATAAGTATGGCTGAAGTACCAGAAGCCGTCGCACCCATATTGAGTGCTTCATATCATAGACTATATTTCATACCAATGATTGATGCTATTAAATAAAAGTAAAGTAATCAAAGGAGTAAGTCAGTTTACATCAGACTTTAATTTGATAAACTTTTTATTGATGAAATTGACAGTAATTTACATAGTATTTACAGAAGCATCAAGCAGCAGAATCGTGTGGAGATTTAGCCAATTCTTAATCCTTATAATAGCATGAAATTATCACTTTGTCGTACTGAGTAAAGAAAATTCATTCTTAGCTGATCCGACCTGTTTTCTGCGTGGTCATCTGTATGATGGTCACTTAGAAGTGAAAGAAATTCCAGTTGTTAAAATAGATACTTGTTTGCGGTAGCCTCCAGCTGAATTAACGTGGTTGCCCCTTTCCGTGGAATGGATACATTAATTCAGATGCCTATCCGGGAGAAAATATTAACAAGTTTGGTAAGGATATCAGCGAACTTGGAAGCGTACTGTTTAGGGCTAAAGAGGATTATCGTCGGACACGGTTGTTTGAAGCTAGGTGTGTAGATAGTTGTTAGTTGTTAGAAACAAAATAGGAAGCAATTATGTGTCAACTTTATTTGAGGAGTGTTGATTATGAACTCAGTCCTTGTAAGGACTGGTTGTTAAGAAGATACTGTAATATCGGAAGAGGTATATTTGTCAAGTAGAAGATCCGACTTCAATCTAAAGAGAAGGTGATAGGCCATAGGATGAACGAAGGCAGCTTTCGATTTCTTGATGATTATATCGTGCAGGTTTGGCAGTACTCATTGAACATCTGATTTAAGAATGTGTTCTTTCGTTGTGTTGCGAATGTCAATGGACATATCGAATATGATATCAAGGAAGTCGCTTAGCTATAGTTGATAGACAAAAGATAAATTACATTTACTGTTATGGATAGTTGCTATAGACATGAAGAATTAAGTTAATCTGTCATAAGGGCTGCTGTATGATAGGATCATACGAGGTGGTTTAGTTTATCAAACAATCACCAAACCATCCTATAGAGTGGAAACTGGAATGACGTAATGGAGGTAATGCTTAATTGTAAGAAAATGTTTAATAGTATAGGCGCAGGAGTGGCTGTGTGGTAAGTAGCTTGCTTACCAACCACATGGTTCCGGGTTCCTTTCCACTATGTGGCACCTTGGACAAGTGTCTTCTACTATAGCCTCGGTAGACGGAATCTGAAAGAGGCCCGTCGTATATATGTGTATGTGTGTATATATTTGTGTGTCTGTGTTTGTCCTCCCCCCAACATCGCTTGACAACCGATGCTGGTGTGTTTATGTCTCCGTAACTTAGCGGTTCGGCAAAAGAGACCGATAGAATAAGTACTAGGCTTACAAAGAATAAGTCCTGGGGTCGATTTGCTCGACTAAAGGCGGTGCTCTAGCATGACCACAGTCAAATGACTGAAACAAGTAAAAGAGTAAAAGAGAGTATTTATTCTGGGGTATGGATAAGTCAGAAAACTAACTTCTGGGAAGGGTTTAGCGTAGCCAAAGTTTTTATCAGTACGGAAGCGGTTCAACAGTAAAAATAAAACGCCGAGTGCATTGAGATTGTTTCTTACCTCTACTCAGATTAGTTCTGACCGAGCACGCCTATTGCCTGCAAATCGACGGTCGGCCAGACAGCTGATGATTCCAAAGGATAGTTGTTGAGACAGATGTCTCCAATGCAGGATGTACGTTAAACATTTGCTGGCGGCTGGAGAAATTCGTAGAGCAGTTGAAAAGGCAGGTTCATATAAGAAACATTGGAAAAGAAATAGTGTGAGATTAAAAGGTAATAGACATGAGCGAAAGGGATAATGAATCTTAATAGTCATAGATACTGTCTTGGCGGAAGAAGTTAGTATATAATGTGTGTGGCTTGGATAGCTGAAGTATATTATAATTATAGAATCCGTGTTCCGGTGAGTTGTAGGTGTAGTTTCTATTTTGGCAGGGGATAGTCTATATGGTCATATTTGAATTGATGTTCACCGATAAGAGCGTAGATTTCCCAAAATATCAGCATAGCGTTATTTACATTATTTACATTTGACGGATATTTGTCCTCATCTTGATTGTAGTTAACACAACGTTTCGGCTGGTATACCCTCCAGCTTTCATCAGGTGTCTTGGGGAAATTTCGAACCTGGGTTCTCATTTCTAAGGTATTTTTCGATGTTGCTGTTGTTGTTGTTGTTATTATTATTATTATTATTATTATTATTATTATTATTATTATTATTATTATTATTCAGGTCACTGCCTGGAATAGAACTCGGAATCTTGGTTAGTAGCACGCACTCTTAACCACTACTCCATATGCCAACGGGCATATGACGTAGTGGTTCAAATTACCTTAGGAATGAGAACCCAGGTTCGAAATTTCTCCAAGACACCTGATGAAGGCTGGAGGGTATATCAGCCGAAACGTTGTGTTAACAAACTTGACAAATACCCGTCAAATGTCAATAATGTACATAGTTCCTCATCTCTTAAATATAGGACTGTATTATCAGCATAGCGATCATCTATATTTATGTAATGTTTCTAAGATAAAAATATTTATGTGAAGTTTCTAAGATAAAAAATATTTATACAGTTTCTAAGATAAAAATATCTATACAGTTCCTAAAATAAAAATATTCATACAGTTTCTAAGATAAAAATATTTATACAAATTCTTGGATTTATTTCAAGAGTTAAATTTTGACAATGTTATTGATAAAACTACCGCAAATATTCAGCAAGAGGTTTGCTCAAAAGGCGTTGCTCAGCAAGTGGTTTGGCTCACTGTATGAATCCCATTTTTTTTATTTACGTCACTAGTTTCCCTGAGAGAACTCGAACATTACATTTACCTTTCGTCGCATCGCTTTGACACGCAGTTTGTTTCCTTTTTTGCAAAATATATTACATTGAAACTTAGATAGTTAACAATTACTTTGAACAGTAAAATATCAAGCAGCGCGGTAGAGACGTTTAACATCATGTACTAGCAATGTCTTTATTAAAAAATCCTTGATTTAACTCAACGAGGTTTTTGATGGCAGCTACATGACGGGCTGGGAAAATATTCCACTTCAATTGCGCCAGCAATGTCCCTAACAATATTCCTTATCTGCTTCACGATAAACCTGGAGCCATAAATCTATTCAAAATATGTCATATTCACTGTTTATGTTATGCTAACTATAAGCATGTATACTTCATCTCCACCATAACTGGACAAAATTTATCGCTTGAGTCTATTATAGAATGTTTACTTGGACTAACATATAGTTTTTTCTTTGATAAATTTATCTACCTTACATTAAAAGTTTCGAGAGAAGACATCATATTATTTACTTACGGTAACATTTTAGATCTTTAATACCGTTTCCAGATTTTCGCACGAAAGCCAGCAATTTTGAGAGAGGGGATAAGTCTATTACATCGACCCCAGTGTTCAACTGGTACTTATTTCATCGACCCCGAAAAGATGAAAGACAAAATCGACTTCGGTGGAATTTAAACACAGAACGTAAAGACGGATGAAATATCGGTAAGCATTTTGCCCGGCGTGCTAACCATTCTGCCAACTCACCACCTTTTTATTTATTTTTTAATTATATTTACTTGAATTATATATTTTTTCGTTTCTAGAACAAGTGTATAGCACCAAAGAGAAAGGTGTGAACTCACATATAAGAATACGAAGATGTAATTAGAACACATAAATGTGTCTTCAATTCAGATATGAAAATAATACATCTGACGGAATGCTTTATTCAGAATACCCGAATTCCTTGTTGTATTGTAATTTTATTGTCTTTTCTTTTTCTCTCCTGTGACTCTATGTTTTCAGCTATACAAAAGCGAACATCCTAGATTTCTGTTATGCCAGACTTATTTATATCTGTTATACGAGTGCAGACTAACAAAGGAACAATAGCAACAAGCGCTGACCATGAAAGCAACAGTGAAAAAAAAAAAAACTTAAGAAATATTCTGAAGAAAGATATATATAGTGTGAGGAAGCATTATTCAATTTTCTACATAGAATTTCCCAGGTGTAAGCATTAAAAATCTCAATACTTATTGTGTTAGCAGCTAGTTCATGTTTACTTCAAGAATAAGTATGAGTTAACTCTGAAATGCCTTTGATAGGATTGTCCGTGAAATTTCTCATTCACACATTTAAACGCGAGGCATTTAACAAAGATTATTTTTTTCTTTATATTTTCTTATTAAACTATCGGAAATGATTGATGAGAACGAGAGAACGAAATCTGAATTCATTCCCAGTTCTAGAATTTTAGATTAATTCTTCAGTTACTTATTTTTTCATACAATTGTCCAATCATTTTATTTGATCTGACATTCAGTTATCTTTGTCTTTTCAGACGGATGCCAACTTTCCATCTAATTATTTTTCAGTCTACTTTCTTTATAGAGTGCAGACATAGTTGTATGATTAAGAGGCTCCCTTCGTAGTTAGGTGAATGCGAGCTCAATCACACCATGCCAAAGCCTTGTGACTGAATTTTGGTAGACGGAAATTGTGTAGAAAGATTTGTGACTTGCCTTTATTTATTATGATCGTAAAAGAGGTAGCAAATATATCAGCTGTTCGTAATATAAAGTCATTTCTGTAGGGAATAGAGTTGCTGCGGAAATAATCGATTTTCTATTTTTTTAAATGTTCATAGCAAACATTAACAACAAGCAAGCTTTCTTTGAGCAGCAGCTCAATAATCTCATGCCACTCCTTTTTATTTTACCAACTGTTTACCTACTTGCCCTCCAATAAACGTCCAGGTAACCAAAATATGAACTTATTGCAACGATGCATGCATTAAATCTATGAAAATTGTCATTCCTCTTGAATAATCAACCAGAATATACAGATACAAAAGTGGAGCGAGTGTTAGTAGTAGAGAAACTTTGTGAAGAAAGGAAGCTGTCTTTTCTACAAGAAACGGTAAACCAGACAGTTCACTCTTGTCAGATATAGCATGCAAACAGATATTGCGAAAAACTAGTAATGTACCTGGGAACAATGCAGGTGTTTATAACCATTGCCCAACCTTTCAGGGTTAGACTTTTGTCAGACTATTGATGTAAAAACCCGGATGTCTTCACTACAACTCAGCTCTATCTATCTGCAGGTTTAGAAAGTAGGAAGTTTCGACCAGACATAGAATCCTGCAAAAACCACTGGCTAGTATGTATTTTCCTATCCAAGAACCAAATTTTTCTAGTTAATACTTCCAGTACAGTATCATATTACCTTTTATTTACTCAATAAATATATGTTTTTTTTCCATTTACAACTGCACATTGTAGACATATTCTTTACCCATCTCGTAATCGATACATCCATTTCGTATGCACTTTAAAACAAACCACTTATTCTCGTTTCATCACTATGGAATCAGCTGTTTACTCCAGCTTCTATAACAAAAACAATTCAAATTTCGTACTAGAAACAAAATATTTATTACTCGTATTTACTTTCCTCTATATTACTTGTTTAACATATTCATTCAAATTCAAGCTTGATATGCATTAAAAATTGTCTGCCTGTGTAAAAAGGCTGCAATTTATACACGAATATCCTTTACTGCATTCGCAAATATATGTCTGAGTGATACATGCTGATTCAGTGAACTATATAAGCTTTCTGATTGCACCTTGCTCCATTTTTCTGTCGTCCTCAAAGCCGACTGAAAATTGAATCTTCAGGTGCACAATTTCTAGAAATCAGTGACTCTTGCAAAAGTATTCATTCAAGTTTGCAAGTCGGAAGATAAATTTCTACTTTCCATCTCTCGATTCATCGAGGCTTCAACAATGTATAAGGCACTGCTATTCTCCTGATTAAAACAATAAAAATAAGACAACAATGACAAAAAAGCAGTCAGTCGCCACATCAAAGTGGCTGTTTCGTTTTATTACTAGTTTAACCCCAGGCAGATTCTCCACCAGCTGGTTATCGGTGCGACTCTGCAACCTTTTACATACAATATATTATTAACAAGGGAAGCGAATCCCTACTACCCTCTAGCAGGTAATAGGATCGCGTGACTGACTCAGTTTCGAGCTATATCGCTCATCATCAGTTGCGAGCACCTGCATACCAGAGCGATAGCCAGAGTCCGCTAACGCTAACAAAATATTGTAAACAAAGTGACCATCGGTCAGTGACTTGCAACAAGCAAATTAACTAATTGTAAATTCTAAAGAAGATATAGAGTAATAACTTTGTTTACATAGGCGTAGGAGTGGCTGTGTGGTAAGTAGCTTGCTTACGAACCACATGCCACATGGTTCTGGGTTCAGTCCCACTGCGTGGCACCTTGGGCAAGTGTCTTTTACTATAGCCTCAGGCCGACCAAAGCCTTGTGAGTGGATTTGATAGACGGAAACTGAAAGAAGTCCGTCGCATATATGTATATATATATATATATATGTGTGTGTGTATGTGTGTGTGTATATGTTTGTGTGTCCGTGTTTGTCCCCCAACATCGCTTGACAACCGATGGTGGTGTGTTTACGTCCCCGTAACTTAGAATAAGTACTAGGCTTACAAAGAATAAGTCCTGGGGTCGATTTGCTCGACTAAAGGCGGTGCTCCAGCATAGCCACAGTCAAACGACTGAAACAAGTAAAAGAGTAAAAGAGCAATATACTATTGGCGTTAGCAGACTCTAGCTATCGCTCTGGCATGCAGGTGCTCGCGACTGAAGATGAGCCAAATAACTCGAAACTGAATCAGTCTCTCGATCCAGATACCTGCTAAAGGGTTGTAACCCGTTCATTGTAGGTTTCTAAATAAACGGAAATCTTTATATATAAAGGTCAAGTTGTGTGTCTGTCTCCTACGATTTAGATACCGGGTATCTTATAGTCGTGATTCATATCGAGCCCTTCTGGGTATTAGCGCGCGTCTACGATGAGTCTACGATTAAAAAAAAATTACCATCATTTTTTCCATTTTAATGCATTTTTTTCGCTATTATATAAGGGAAGTAATTCTCTAAAAATGTCTACGATGAGTCAACGATTTTTAAAAAAAATTACCATAATTTTTTTTTTCCATTTTTAATGCATTTTTTTGCTATATTTTGGCTATAACTCTCTAAAAATGCTTATATAGTTATTTCCCTTACAAACCCGAGCAACGCCGGGCGATACTGCTAGTACCTAATAAAATCAACATGTATCATCTTACTGTTTCTTTTACCTCTTCATTGATTTATGTTTTCATTTTTAAAAAATTTAATATATTTGTCTGCATGTGTTTACTTTATGCATATTTAAGTATCATGTATACTTGTCATGTATTTGTGTACATCATTAATATATAAGTGCCCGTGGATGTAATGTATTTATATATAAGTTCATTTGTACATTTATGCAATCATATGTGTGTGTGTGTGTGCGTGTGAAAAGAGGGGTGTCTGTCTCCAAAACTCCAAAGTTGAGTAACGTTTTCATGCTTGGATTTGTAAACTACGATAAGAATAACACTGGTCAACAAAGAATTTGTTCCATGAAAAAGAAATGTGAAGCTAACGGTTTAAGAAATACTCCCGATTTAAATTTTTTATGAATAGAATTAACCTAGTGAAATCATAAATCCAGCTATCTGAGTCAATGAGTCCCTGAAGGTTGGTAATATTCTCCTTCACTTTCATAATGCCAATAAACTGTATAAACATCGTAAACAATTTTTGCTATATTTGCAGTGACTTAACATATTTGCAGTCACAAAGACGGCGTTTTACTCTATTGATTACGTGCGGCAAAGATACGGGTGAAGTGAAACACAACACAGCGTGCGGTTGTCATTGTAACAAGCTGCTAATGCCACGCTCTCCTGATTGGTTAAAATTACCCAAATTTCTCAAATTTAATTCCAAATAACATCAGATTCTTTAATTTACGAAATAAAGTAATTGGTTGATCACAATCAAAATTCAGAGTTGCATCGATACACCAAAACTGAAAACAATCTGAGCAAAATCAAGGAGGCCTCATTTTGCGAATGAGACTATCTAGATCCCTATTTTGCTTTTACACACACACGCACACACATACATACACACACACACACACACACACATATATATATATATATATATATAAGCGCGTGTGTGTGTTTGTATAACCATCCCAATTTATAATGGCTAACATTGTAAGTCTCTATCTCTCTTTCTGTACGATAATATATAACATAAAGAAAGCAATATATTCTGTTTATTATAGTTTCTGTGCATGACTCATATCAGTAAACACCCTTGGCTTACAATAAAGTAACCCACTTAATAATGTTGATTCATTGGCAATTAATCACTATGGTGCTAATTGTTCAATCTTGTTTCTCCAACATTAAAATAAAAAAAAAACACATCCGTAACTGTTACATAGAAAATTATGCATATTAATAATACCCAATACCGTCTATATTCCGTATGTTATAACTGTATCTGATCCTCAACATCCGGTCGGGTGACTTGCCGGGACGAATAAGTCACATTGGTCTTTCGATAGCTGAATGTCTCATCTCCGCATCTCACATATAATGATGATAACAATAATTTGCTAATTGAACTTGTTGATGCTAGTCGGTTGACTGTTCATCCGCTCGGCATCTAATGATACTAACTTTTGGACTTAATAAATTCATCTGCCTTAAATAGTTAACATCTAACATGCTGCATCCCATGATTTCAGTGTAACGCTGACTTGTGTGTTAGGAGGCCATTTTGATTTGGTCCCATATTCCCAGGTGGCCTCAGCTTAATGTACGTGCTAATCATCCCATCGTTAGTAGCCTGACAAATGCTACTACTTCGAGTCAGATTACACCTGTTAACAATAGTAGTTAAGTTGCGGCTCCACACTCCTCAAAACCTCTGAACTCTTCTACCAGGGCTCCACTACCAGAAGTAGTTTAAAGTCAACACCAGGACATAATTGTCTCTGACATGAACCAAATATATGAGCATAAATTCTGACGAGGTCGACGTTATCAGTCATCTTTTCGGAGTCAATAAATTAAGGGCCAGTCAAGTACAGGCATTGATGCAATCTATTTGTCCCCTAACTTCAAAATTACTGGCCTTGTGACAATATTGAAAGAAGTATATACCATTCTATTCATTTCAAAGTTTACTGTACGCTGAGGAGCAGAGCAGCTAATACACAAATATTCTTCATCAGATTAAAAAAACTGTATATCTAGTTAATAGTTATTGAATTATACAAAATTTCCCCTTATACTTTAATCAATGTTTTCTTATCACTAATACATTCATTATAATTTTTTGCTACTGATAACCTAAACTTAATATATTTTCGTTATAAAATCACCCCTCAAACTTTTTCCGCTTTTAGTATTTGCTGAAAACAGATTCCCAGTAAGAAATCACTAATAAGTGATATCAATCATGCTGTGTTACTAATGACTTCAAATTTTGGCACAAGGCTAGCAAGTTCTGAGAGTGTACAAGTCGATTACATCGACCCCAGTGTTCCACTGGTATTTATTTTATCGACTCCACAAGAAGGAAAAGCAAAGTCAACCTCGGCAGAATTTAAACTCAGAACATGAAGACGGAAGAAATGACGGCAAGCATTTTGCTCGCATGCTAACGATTATGCCAACTCACTGTTTTATGCAGTTTTAATAATGAGGCTTTGGTAAATCTAGAACATGGCAAGGAAGCCACAGTTAGGTTTTCGACAAAGAGTGACTGGTGCTATTCGATTCCAGCATATGTAGCTATGTTTTCCATCAGCACTTTGTGCAATCACTGATGGAGCTGGGGATTTTCAGACTGTAGGCCTACTACTCATCTCGTGAAACTGCGCAGGTTTGCGGAAAAAAGTATTGCAAAAAGCAGTTTAGCTACAATTAACGCTGAATGACTGTGCAACAAACAAAACACCTCTTTCGATGGTCTGACGTGCGTGCTTTACTGGACACCTATCTACACCTGGCAGTATACTGTATTAGCCAGGCAATGGTGCTGCTACTGAAGGGCGAAAACAAAGGGAATATCTTCGATGATGTCCCAGATACATTCTGCTGAATGCAGAGTTTAAGACTTTGGCCAAGGTGTCCGCGAAATGGTTCGTTCTTGACATCATTTGCATAGACTTATGTGAGTCACAATAGATCAATACGTACCAATATATAAATGCGATTCATTGTAGACATCGTGGTAATTGAATGGATTCGGTGAGTTTACTGTTCAAATTTGATGAATCCAAAGCATAATTTACTTGGCAGGTCCTTCTAAAGCAAATGATTTGGTTTCCGTAAGATGAGTAGCTTTGAAATACATCTGCAGCTGGAAGGCGGCGAGCTGGCAGAAACATTAGCACGCCGGGCGAAATGCGTAGCCGTATTTCGTTTGCCGTTACGTTCTGAGTCCAAATTCCACCGATGTCGACTTTGCCTTTCATCCTTTCGGGGTCGATTAAATAAGTACCAGCTACGCACTGGGGTCGGTATAATCGATTTAATCCGTTTGTCTGTTCTTGTTTGTCCTCTCTGTGTTTAGCCCCTTGTGGGTAGTAAAGAAATAGGTATTTCGTCTGTCGTTACGTTCTGAGTTCAAATTCCGCCGAGGTCGATTTTGCCTTTCATCCTTTCGGGATCGATAAATTAAGTACCAGTTGCATACTGGTTTCAATGTAATCGACTTAATCCCTTTGTCTGTCCTTGTTTGTCCCCTCTATGTTTAGCCCCTTGTGGGCAGAAAAGAAATAAATACAGCTGCAGCTGTGTGATAAGCATTATTTAATGTTCACCTTCAACTATTTCGAAGTCATAGATTTGCGGCATCAGTGGTGTTCTCCCTCATCTCTTCAGTACATTTTAAGCTCTCGAGGCACTCCCGTAGAAACAGGAGTACTGGGATGTCATACAAAAAAAAATGACATGAAATTTGTAGCATTCGTAGATACTGACAATGTGACATTATCGAAGACATCGGGAATTTTATTTTTGGCACTATACAAAAGGAATACTGACGAAGAGTGGCAGCACATAGTAATTAAATCATGTCTGTGGTTTTGTAAATTGGCATCTGCAGAGGAAATTCATGTCAATCTGTATCGAAATTAGCTGGACCGATGTCTTGTTGAAATCCTTATGGTCTGGTTCATGCCAGACCTTATGATGGATAGGAATGAGAACTACGATACGAACGGTCCTGTCAAGCTGAGTCTGAAATGGGCCGAGTATAAAAACCATCTCTGAAAGGTCGGATTGGAGATGGTGAATACATAGATTGACTCCGTTATTTATGAAATTTGTTCGTAGGAAGTTAATAATTTATGCAATTTTATGTTACATAAAAACACAGAAAATAAATTTTCGTTATAGCTGAGTTTCTCACATATTTTCAAATATCGTTTATTTAATCTGTGTGAAAATTGTTGAATACATACATAAATACGTACATGCGTACATAATACAAACACACACACATACATTCATTCATTCATTCATTCA
>NC_043001.1:32913599-32921099 GCF_006345805.1 Octopus sinensis | reverse complement strand
TATAATTAAGAGAAATGACCTCTATTAAGCAATTTAATAGTGAAAGACATTATCTATATCATATAGAGGCAATTTAAATATACTATAATAAATATTATTTAAAAAAATCAATAAATTAAATAAACATTAAATTGGCATATACCACGTCCTCGCCTTGTTGCTTTTTTGTGCGTTTGCTCGTTTTTTTGTTATAGATTTACTATATATAAAATAAATACATATAAAAATATATATAATTTGGGTATTAAGGAGCATCAGCTTTGCTAAAAATAGGATTCATAAAAGCTCTGAAGCCACAGGAATAAATCACTAATTTTTTACAGACATGGTGGAAAAAAAAATATAAGTGAATAAGAATTGTATCTTTCTTCAGCAATATTGCAAAAGGAATGGCAGCCGGGGCCCTCAAACGAACGCAAACATTTTGAAGTGAATTAACAGTATTGTTACGAGTAGATCTCGCTGAAGAGAAACAAGTGCTTTTTGGCGCTAAATTCGAAATCATGATACCAAGTTAACCGCCGTTCTCTCTTACAATCTTGCAGAGGTAAGATACAATTCTTATTCACTTAATGTTTTCTTTACCATGCGTGTACAAATTTAGTGATAACTACTGTGGTTTCGGAGTTTTTATGACTCCTATTTTTAGCAAAGCTGGTGTTTCTTAGTACCCAAATTATATTTTTATATACATTTATTAATTTGCCTACAAGGTTTCTATACTTGCGGCCACTAATATTATTATTTGTTATGAATAATAATCATAATTATATATATATATAAGTTCAGCAAAATTTAGATTCAAATGAATATGGTCAGATGCACCAGAATTTTGTACGGTATTATCCATATAAATCCATGGGGGTGATTATAATCAAAGTAAGCAACAAGAATATCTTCGGTAATTTGGAAATAAGCATATGCATTGATGGAAAACCTCTATGAATGGCTGATGATTGCTCAACATTTTAAAGCTGATGTAATACTTACAATGTTTAATAAAATGATGTAGCGTGAAACGATCGTACTAAATTACAGAAGATATTCTTGTTGCTTACTTTGATTATATAATATATATATATATATATATATATGTATATATATATATATGTGTGTGTGTGTGTGTGTGTGTGTGTGTGTGTGTGTGTGTGTGTGTGTGTGTGTGTGTGTGTGTGTGTAACGGTTGGGGATTTTGTTGACATTTTTCAACACTGTTCTAAATGTCTTACAATATTTACTTTGTTCTATATTGTCAGTAAAATTTCACAGCTGTCCAAAGACTATAAATATTCTGAAAGAAAGAAAGAAATCAGCTTGACCCTAAGTAGAACATCAGCAATATGCTTAAAATCTGGGATTAGTTATTTTATTATAAACCCTCATCATTCTGCATTGCATTGTGCTGTTTTGAAACGAATTGTAACAATGCAGCTTTCTACAAGATATTTCAAGTATCGCAGCTGTTTATGCAGCAGGAAAACGAATCAAAATGGCGGCAACAGATTCATTCATTATATCTTGAAGGTCAAAGTGACATCAGAGCCATAGTTATTCTATGCCTGACAAGAAAGTCAATAAAGATGAACAGAAAATGAAGTAAAAATAAAGAGTAGTTATAAAATGACAGGTAGATCCGACAAGATTTAATATATATATATATATATATATATATATATATATATATATATATATATATACATACACACACACACATTTATGTATATGCATGTATATGCATATATATATATATATATACATATTATATATATATATATATATATATATATATATATATATCTATATATATATATACATATACATATATACATATGTACATAACAGATATGTGCGTGTGTATATACATATATTGTATAATGAAGATGTATATCTACATACATACATATATATATATATATGTACATAAATATATATAATATATATTATATATTATATATATATATATATATATATATATAATATATATACATACATATATATATATATATATATAATATATATATATAATATATATATATATATATATATATTATACATGCATAAATACACACACACACAGAACATCCCACAAGCGATGTTACATATTGTATATGTCGTCTTCTTCTTTTTCCTCTTCTTCTTCTTCTTCTTCTTATTCTTCTTCTTCTTCTTCTTCTCCTTCTTCTTCTTCTTCTTCTTCTTCTTCTTCTTCTCCTCCTCCTCGCACTCGTACTCTCCTTTCCCTTGCTGTCTTTCTCACTCTCTCTTTTAATATCGGACTTGAAATATCTTAGAGTTTATTCAATTATTCATACATGTAAACCAAACAAATTGTTCAATATTCTTTTTTTCTAAATTATTAATGCCATTTGCTAGCCAAGGACTGAATCCATTGTTCTCTTAATAGTATCTCGGGACGTGAAAAATCAATAATTTGCACAGGTGACTGTTTTCATTTCGTTCAGTTTGTAAGTTATTCTAATATCCAGAAATAAAAGCATACATGCATTATCACAGAAAGCAGGCAAATGAGAAAAGTGTTTTAATGTACGGGAGAGGTGACTAGACATATTAAAAAATAAAATCATTCTTCTGTATTTCTGCTGATTCAGCCTTGCTCCGGTAAATCGCAACGTCCATAGTAATAGTGCGGTTTTATAGCATTTGTTGACAATAAAATAAAGGAAAATAACCGCGCGCTGATTTATTTCAATATGTAAACGTTTAGTAGTACTACGCATTAAAACAAACAACATGGCGTTTATTTTCTGTAACCTGATATTGTTATATACGGCTTCATTACACTGCTAAAAATATGTACATATTTTTTTCCGTATACTAAAGCATAAGTATGATTGAACATACATACGTTTGAGGCGATTCTTTATAAATCCTGTGTAATTATATATCACCTGTAAATATCCCGATTCTATAATCGGAACTGTGATATACTAATAGCAATATCAATTAGAGAATGAATCCATCTCATGCGAAGACTAAACGCCATTACAAACTCACATACAAACACATACATATATGTATAATGTGTGCGTATTGGTGTTGTGTGTGTGTGTGTGTGTGTATCTTTCATCTCTGTTGTTTGTTTAAGTCATTAGACTGCAGACATGCTGTTGCAACGCCTTGAATAATTTTTAGTCGAATGAAACATCCCCCGTACTTATTTTCGGTCTTTTTTGCGAAACCCTTACGTTATAGAGACGTAAACACGCCAACACTGGTTGTGAGACGATGGGGTGGAACACATACACACACACACACACACACACACACATACACACATATACACACACATATATATATATATATATAAAATAGTGTACATTTATAGGTTAGTCTTGGATGACCTGGTTACTGAAGTGGATTTGCCTGGTAAACTAAATTATTTTAATTTATTTATTAAAAAATCTGAAACCTATAGGTATAGCCGTAAAAACAAGGTAAAAGGTTTTATTTTTCATTCCATTTGAAATTGCTTCAATTTTTATGTGATCTTTGGTCGTTCTGACTGTCTCCTAGCGTGTAGAAATTGCCCGTTATAGGTAATTTCT
This sequence comes from Octopus sinensis, assembly GCF_006345805.1. NCBI lineage: Eukaryota > Metazoa > Mollusca > Cephalopoda > Octopoda > Octopodidae > Octopus > Octopus sinensis. The sequence continues at coordinate 32,917,533 of NC_043001.1, read as the reverse complement.
CTTTATGTTTAAATGTACAATATTTTATATTGAATAATATGTCGTCTATTGACTTTTTATGCATGCTAGGCCACTGGTGGTAAATTTGTTCTACGCATTAAAACAATATATATATATATATATATCTATATATATATATATATATATATATATATATATATATATATATATATATATATATATAAGCAGGTTACTTTCAGTTTCTGTCAACCAAATTCACACACAAGGCTTTGGTCAGCTCATGGCTATAGTAGAAGTCATTTGTCCAAGGTGCCATGCAGTTGAACTGAACCAAGAATCATGTCGTTCGAAAGCAAAATTCTTACCACACACCCACGACTAACGTTCGGTTTATATACATACATATGAAAATCTAGTTTCTTTGTGCTATATGAAAATATTTCTTGATCTAATATTTGCAATGAGTATTCTGTTGTTTGAAGTTAGGTTTAGCGCTAAAGGGAAAATGATATTATATCTGATAGTGATAATCAAAATACCAATAGACTATCCAGTAGATTCTTGCCAATATTGCTTTTACAGAGGTGAGTGTACAGAAGCGAAAGATCAGATACCAAGTCAATACCATCTGACTGAGAGAGCAAAACTGTAATGCAATGCAATTGCCGTTGCCTATGAAGAATAAGAGCTTTGGGACCTAAATAGACGTCTATACATTTCTCTTAAGAGAGAAAGAAAAAAACGAGAGGGTAAACCAGTAGTAAAAATGGATTTTAAAAGGCTTTAGCAGCGTATATTATGTGTAATGATCTGACTTAAATGCAATTGGAAGATCTTCCTTTTCTTTAACGGGATTCCATTATATAGTACTTTCCTCGGCTCAATAACAAGATTATTAAGATATGGGAGAGAACGAAAAATATCATTCGAATAAACAGCAGTGTAATATAGTGGACATAAATCATTAATTTGTTTTGTTTGGAGGCAATAAATGAAATATTTGATGGTGAGTCTTCAAACTCATTTTGTCATTGGGATAGTATAATACAATTCTATATTGTACCTTGAGAAAGCCAACTGGGTAAACATTATTCCTCTCAAAGCCATTATTCCTCCCAAAGCCTCCAGTTTCCATTTGGAGGAATTGACTCAGCATTAGAAGTTAACAAATGTGGAGGCGTGTGGCTTAGTGGTTAGGGTGTCAGCACCATGATCGTAGGATTGTGGTTTCGATTCCTGGACCGGCCGACGCGTTGTGTTCTTGAGCAAAAACTTCATTTCACGTTGCTCCAGTCCACTCAGCTGGCAAAAATGAGTAACGCTGCGATGGACTGGCGTCCCATCCAGCTGGGAAACATGGACACTATAGAAACCGGGAAACCGGTCCCATGAGCCTGACTAGGCTTTAAAAGGGCGCATTTATTTTCGCCCACGGGTATATGGCATAGTGGTTAAGAGCGCTGGCTACTAATACCAAGATTCCGTGTTCGATTCCAGGCAGTGACCTAAATAATAATAATAAATGGCGGTGCATCAGCATGGCCGCAGCTCTGAGCTGAAACTAGAAAGAAATCACATGTTGGTCACATGCTACTGCTATAGTTGACATACGCTGCTCAGTGTTAGGCGAACTAGATAATTTCAGTGACGTGTATATAACCCTGGGCAGCGACAGATTATTACTACTGAGACTTTGATTAACGGCATGCTACTCTGTTGTGTTTGTTATAGATACTTACAGATATGGGAAGACGAGTCGTTGTGACGTTGATGCCTTACCTTAACACTTTTGCATTCACATTCTGTCAATTGTAATGCTTTTTTAGTATTGTTGTTTTAAATTAATCATGCATTACTTTGTAACTTCGAGACTTCGATGATACGGTTGTTTACATTTACGATGACACTGTAGGATAGGTGTGAGAGGCTGGATCTTGCTAGTTTTAATATAAAACGAGTAGAATACTTGGTCCGGATATGGCTCGTTTGAATGCTAAAGGTTTAATTTAACAGCGAAGGAAGTAAAACAGATTGCTTTTCTAATAAGATTCAATATCAGAGACGTTCACACTAACTCTATACATCGACAGAGGCGACTGCTATTATGTGGTATTCTTCCTGATTATCACCAGCGTAAATATAACGGAAGGGAATCAAATATAATTCGAAGCTGGAAAGTTAAATCTACTCAGTTGGAGTTTGGTACTTATAGTTCAGCGTTTGTCTAAAGTCGTTGACCATTAGGACTTTGCTGTTATGTGATGAATAGCAATTTCATGTTAGACATACATGGCATGTGTTGTGCGTTAATCAATAATTAACTTATAGCCATTGAAAACTATAATTTAATTGGTTGGTAGGATATTTCAAGACTTCAATGGCAACGCGATAATAGTGATAATAATTTAGTGTTAAGCTGCTGGAAAATCCGCCCATAAATATATGGGTTTGTATATTTAGAGAAATAATATAATGAATTCATCATTAGAGAAATAATTGAATGAAATACAATAATGGCTGAAAATGTAAGAATATTTCAAAATTGTATCATGCATATATCAAGACAAATACAAACATTCATTACATATACCAAATATATCAAATATAGGTGTGCGTGTACATACACATACACACATACATGCATGCACACACACAAAGACATATATATGTATACATATGTATATATATATGTATATGTATATATATATGTATATGTATATATATATGTATATGTATATATACTAATATAAATAATATATAAATATATGCATATATACATACATATATGTACATACCTACATATATATGTATATATGCATGCATATATGGGTACAGGACATCAAAAAGACGTTGAACACAAGGAGAAACGAAAACATAAAAACAGAAACATTGAAACGAACTTTTTTTCAAACAACGAAAAAAACAGGGAACGAGACATACAACATAAAGAAATTGCCCTTCTTCAGTTGTTCCTGTTTCATCTACTCCGCGTCACGAAGGTAAGGACAAGACGCGACTTCATTGAAACAGTCCTTCCCGTGAAGCAAATTAAATAAAATTTGGGATTTTTTGCGGAGCGTAAAAGTGGTAACAAAAACAGGACAATGAGAACAAAACAGTAAAAACAATAAAAAAAAAAAAGGAAATAAAAGATGGATGTGGAAATAGCGCAGAAGTAAATGTAAGCCATTTCAATTTAGAAAGAATTTAATAAAATCATTTTAAAATTACATAAAGAAAATATAGAATATTACCGTTGATGAATCTCATCTAGTCAAATATTAGTAAAAACAGTTTATCTTCTGTCTGAGGGTCAACAACATGTCTGGAGAATTTTCGTTGAAGTCTTCTTTAAATATAGCTTGGTTAAGAGTTCAAGAAGTTAGAGAGAAAGAGAGTGGGTGTGGTTGTCTATTGTCTAAAAATAATCTTTGTAGGTTCCTGCCAAGGGAGTGGCTTCAAAACATTCATTGAATGGGTTTTATGTCTACTTGTGTATGAGTGTGTGTATGTGTGAATGAGCGTGCGTGTGTGTGTTTATGTGTGTGTGTATTGTGTTGAATGTCCTTGCAATATGTTTGGAATATGACCAGCTGTGTGATGTTGGGTATGTTGTGATGAATGTATATATGTATACATACATACATACACACACACACAAACACACACACACACACACACACACGCACGCACACACACACACACACACACACACACATATATATATATAAAGTAAACATATATGATATTCGGAGGAATATCATCTTATGTCTTTACTTATTTATAAGACCATTTTGCCAAAAACATTGTGGGATATAATTGTTTTCTTAGATAATGATAAAGGAAAAGAGAGAAGAAAAACATCAAGGTATAACAATAATTGCCGCAAGCCGATGAAGAAGCATTTACGGGACTTTCAACAAATGACAGCTAAACCATTCGGACAGCTTAAAGACGAAATGTTTATAAAGGT
>NC_043001.1:32901099-32908599 GCF_006345805.1 Octopus sinensis | reverse complement strand
GGCAGAACAGTTAGCACACAAGGCAATTTGTCCGTCAATACGATCTGAGTTCAAATTCTACCGAGGTCAACTTTACCTTTCATTCTTTCGGGGTCGATAAAAAAATACCGATTGAACTCAGGGGTTTCATGTAATCGACTTGACCCCTCACCCGAAATTATTGGCCTTATGTCAAAATTTTAAACCAATATAATACATTGTCTACATTGTTTTACCCTAAAAGTATGTCTGTCACTAGGTATCTACAAGTACTATATATATGGGGTTCGAAAAAGTGTGTCGACTCCCAGAAATAATTTTAGAAAATGTTTGAAAATAATACCAAAATCTTTACCAAATTATACTGCCGCAGTGGAAAACAATTGGTGAGGTTCTTCACTAGACTACTAACATTTGAACTCGGGACGTAACGACAGGCGAAATACGTATTTCTTTACTACCCACAAGGGGCTAGACACAGAGAGGTCAAACAAGGACAGACAAACGGATTAAGTCGAATACATCAACCCCAGTGCGTAATTGGTACTTAATTTATCGACCCCGAAAGGATGAAAGGCTAAGTCGACCTCGGCGGAATTTGAACTCAGTACGTAGCGACGGGCGAAATACATCTAAGCATTTTGTCCAGTGTGCTAACGTTTCTGCCAGCTCGCCGCCTTTTTTTCACGCTGCTTTCTAGATGCATCGGCATGGTGGGACGTAATGTAAAGACTTTCATTATAAGAGGCTAATCGAGAACAACTTTAAATAACATACAGGCGGTATATTTACTGTAAGTGTAATTCTACTTCCCTTCGAAATACATAATGATCCTAAAAGACAGAAAAAGCGATCTCTGATAAAGTGAAGTAATTACGTGATAGGAATAGCAATCCTCAAATACGTGCAACTGAGAGAGAGAATAAAAACACCTACTCGTTCAATCTTCATTTATATAGATAAGTACTTCAAGCTATCAACCATATACCTGTACAAGAATATTTAACCACACAAAACCAGTTGAAATTATAACTAACACTTGTTGTAGAAAGAGATTCAACACCTTAGGGAAAAATGAAATTTGGATTAAATATAGACTATTACTAACAAAACAAATACAGTCAACTCTTTAAAAAGATATGTTATTATGCGCTCAATGTTTACGTTATAACAACCATAACCGCTTGCTTGAGCCTTCGTGGAACTTATAGTGACACACGTCTGAATAAATATATTTATATGTATGTCATTGTTCAGTTTATTTCAAGATTTCTTGCCAATAGAGAAAGAGTCGGTTTCTAAACTAGATTCAAGGCTCCTTCATTGGAATTTCATCATCAACAACAGGGTATTTTGTATGTATGTATGTATGTATGTATGTATGTATGTATGTATGTATGTATGTATGTATGTATGTATGTATGTATGTATGTATGTGTGCAGATTTGTATGTTTTGCTTTATGTGTGTATTCTCATGCATATTGTTGCATATCTAGACATATCTATATATTTAAATGATAAACTTCTGGAAAGTTTTACAGATTTTTACAATTCTTATAATGGATTGAAGCTGTAGTGTTTGAATTATCTGTTTGTGTAGAAGTGTAGGTGGTGTGATGTTTGTGCATGTGGGTAAATATATGTGTGTATGTGTATCTGTCTGTTTGTGTGTGTCTCTCTCTGTCTGTTTGTGTGTGTGTTTATCTGTCTGTGTGTGCGTCTATCAGTCCGTTTGTGTGTGTGTCGGCTATCGAAGCTCAAAATCCTCGTCTGACCGGAAAACTGTGGTAAATTTTAAAATAAGCGTCGAATTTTACATTCAAGTTAAATTCAGCTCTTTCGTCTTAACAAAAATGCTCCTTTCTTTATTTGTTGATTATTGTCGTTTTCGAGTGACTTACGTGGATTTTGCTAAGTATTGGAAAAGATAGGTATCGGTGCCATCTTGAATTAATGCATGTTTTACATTACAATAACCATGGCTGTCTGACTGAGCTTTCGTGAAGCTTAAACTAGTGGCAGACGGTTGAATAGATATATTTATATCACTGTTCATATCAACACATTAAATCTACAAAGATATATACGCGCTTAAACGCGCGATCATGCATACAAGGAAATAGAAGCAGATACATATATATTAACTCATATACATTCTATATTTACACAAAATATATGCTTAGCAAGTGATTCTGCATAAGCAATAAGTAAATAGAAAAAGTGTGAGAGTGATTGATATCAGTCGAAAATATGAAAGTCGGAAATATTCTCAGCGGGAAACCTTTCCTTTATTGTGAGACGATTGTAAGAACTACACACACAGTGGGTAGAATAGTCAAATTGCTGTCACAAATCCCGGATGTAGACAATAGATGAGCACATGTTCAATCATTAAATCTATACAATTGCAATAGGTCTTCCCACGTAAATACTTAATACAAACACATGTACGTACGTACGTATGTATGTATGTATGTATGTATGTATGTATGTATGTATGTATGTATGTATGTATGTATGTAAACGTCTGTGCATTCATTTACCGTTGGTGTGGAAGTGTAGGGGATGTGGCATTTGTGCATGTGCGTAGATGTGTGTGTGTGTGTGTGTGTGTGCGTGCGTGTATGTGGGAAGGTCTATCGAAGCTCAAAATCTTCGTCTGACCGAATTTCTCATAAATGCGCAATGAAATTGGTTCTTTTGAAATTTCCCGCCTGTTACTAAGCGGAAATATAGTCTGCTTAGCTTGGGAATATACACGCATACGTTTATATAATATATATATATATATATATATATATATATATATATATATATACATACATATATGTATGTATTCTAATTTAAAAAGCAGATTAATATATATATATATATATATATATATATATATGTATGTGTGTGTGTGTGTGTGTACATATGAATAATATGAGCGATAAGAGTTCATGTTGTCACCTTTGATTTTGGCAGAGATAGACTGTTACTTTAATGGATGTCAGAACAAAGTGTGTCTCGTTAATAATTGTGTAAAGTTTTCCACTAAAGCTGCTATGTTGTAATTTTTTTTTCTTGGAGGAAATGCGACGTTAAAAATCATACTTGCGTTTACATATTCATATATTACTCATAATTATGTATGTGTAACTATGCATCTAATTAACGTCTAATTTTGATTTAATCTTTACCGCATCAATGTTTATTTTCTTTCTAAATATTAACATGTCCAATAAATTAGCTTCTTATAGAGAAATAATCTGTCAACTTTATGGTATACTCGATCGATATTTTACGACATTTCTTTCCAGGTTTAAAGCAAGAAAAATAATTTTCTGCTTTCTCTGTTACGTTATTATTTTTAGTGTATTCTAATTTAAAGACAAATTTATTCTAGATTTCCACTTATATTACTCTGAATGTATCAGTATAACAGCAATATATCTGCACCATTAAGGCGGCGAGCTGGCAGAAATGTTAGCACGCCAGGCGAAATGCGTAGCCGTATTTCGTCTGCCGTTACGTTCTGAGTTCAAATTCCACCGAGGTCGACTTTGCCTTTCATCCTTTCGGGGTCGATTAAATAGGTACCAGTTATGCACTGGGGTCGATGTAATCGACTTAATCCTTTTGTCTGTCCTTGTTTGTCCCCTCTATGTTTAGCCCCTTGTGGGCAGTAAAGAAATAAAAATCGTTAACACGCCGGGCGAAATGCTTACGTCTGTCTTTATGTTCTGAGTTCAAATTCCGCCGAGGTCGACTTTGCCTTTCTTCCTTTGGGGATCGATAATTTAAGTACCTGTTTCGTACTGACGTCGATCTAATCGACTGGCCCCTCTCCCCAAAATGTCGGGCCTTGTGCCTAGATTAAAAAAGAATATTTCTGCACCATTAAGGCAGCGAGTTGGTAGAAACGTTAGCACGCCGGGCGAAATGCTTACCGGTATTTCGTTTCTCTTTACGTTCTGAGTTCAAATTCCGCCGAGGTCGACTTTGCCTTTCATCCTTTCAGATTCGATAATTTAAACACCAGTTGCATACTGGGATCGAGCTGATCAACTGGCACCCTCCCACAAAATTCCGGGCCTTGTGCCTAGAATAGAAAAGAATATCATGCGTAAGGCAGCGAGCAAGCAGAATTGTTAGCACCCCAGGTATAATGCTTAATGACATCGAGCCCGTCTTTACGTTCTGAGTTCTAATTCCACCAAGTTCGACTTTGTATTTCATCCTTTTAGGATCGAGGAAATAAATGCCAGCCAAGCACTGGAATTGATGTAAGCGATCTGCTCGTTCTCTCAAAACTGTCGGCCTTGTGTCTATAGTAGAAAGGAATACTGAAAGAAACATTTATCAAGCGTAATGCAGCGAGATGGCAGAATCGTTACCGGGCCGGGCAAAATGCTTAGCGGCGATTCTTCCGTCTTTTTTTGATGGACAAGTATCATGATTTTACACCAATAACCATGCGTTATTTCATATTCTGAAAATCTCCCTTTAATAGATATAACTTAATTAAAGAGACCAGCCTCGTCTGATTATTGCGCCCAAGAATTCTTAATTAGTATAATTCTTAAGTAGTCTTCCTCACAGCAACGATACTCACATACGGTCGTATACTTTTACATACGCTCGCACACACACACACACACACAGACACACACACACAAGTATTCAAGCGAACGCGCACCTTCATGCACATATGTAAACATTGTATACGAATGATGGCATATAAGTGGTCTATAATAAGATCGAACCATTTCTTCATTGTTTTAATATGTTAAGCGAAATAACTAAAGCAATATTCAGTCATAAACTTAGCTCTTCTTCTTCTTCTTCTTTTGTGTTTTCTCTCTGAAAACAGCGGACTTTTTAAATTTGAATTATGTCTACGACACACAGTATGTCACGCCGCCAGCGCTAGAGCTCATTCAAGATCTAATGTCACCAATATCACCACTACTACCACCACCATCAAGATATATATATACGCTTGCGCGCATACGTTTGTGTGTGTGTCTGTGTTTGGGCATGTGTGTGCGTGCGCTCACGGAGGTGGGTTTAAAATTTATTCCTAAGAGAGTTAATCGAATACATTGTCGAATTAGACCATCTGTCACGCAAACTGTGGGTGGCAAGATGAATGTTTTTAAAGATGTAAATTTGGACACCTGTTGCAAGCTACTGTTCATTTTTCTCCATGCGACAACTTATCTTGCTTGGAGAAAAGAATGTTTTGAGTAAGACTTATTGAAAGTTAATACAAACTTAAAATGGCGGAATAAAATTAAAATTTCCAGACGATAACTTTGCAGTCATAAAACGCAGGGATTTATTACAATAACAGTCTTCACAAAATCAAGGCATTTAATTTAAGGTAATATTTCTATTTGAGTTAAGGCGGCGAGCTGGCTGAAACGTTAGCACGCCGGGCGAAATGCGTAGCCGTATTTCGTCTGCCGTTACGTTCTGAGTTCAAATTCCGACCGAGGTCGACTTTACCTTTCATCCTTTCGGGGTCGATAAATTAAGTACCAGTTACGCACTGGGGTCAATGTAATCGACTTAATTCGATTGTCTGTCCTTGTTTGTCCCGTCTGTGTGTAGCCCCTTGTGGGTTGTAAAGAAATAGGTATTTTGTCTGCCGCTACGTTCTGAGTTCAAATTCCGCCGAGGTCGACTTTGCCTTTCATCCTTTCGGGGTCGATAAATTAAGTACCAGTTACGCACTGGGGTCAATGTAATCGACTTAATTCGATTGTCTGTCCTTGTTTGTCCTCTCTGTGTTTAGCCCCTTGTGGGTAGTAATGAAATAGGTATTTCGTCCGTCTTTTCGTTCTGAGTTGAAATACCGTCGAGGTCGATTTTCCCTTTCATCCTTTCGGGGAGTCAATAAATTAGGTACCAGTTAAATACTGGGGTCAGTGTGATCGACTTCACATCGCCCCGCCACGAAATTATTGGCCTTGTGCCAAAGTTTTGAAATCACAATTTCTATTTGAGTCTTCGAATAATTCAAGTAAAAAATTAGATTTGACTCATTACGAGAATATGAAACTAAATTTACTTCTCTGTCGATTTCTGTAGCTGCTTTTATTACATGTCAAGATTTAGGATGTTCGGCGTTATTATCTAACATTAATGCATTTCTTCTGGTATTCTTTAGCCGAAGTAACTATTTCAAATTTTGGCACAAGGCCAATAATCATAAGGGAAGGCGTTAGCGGATAACATCCATTCCGGTGCTTTGTTTTAGTAAACCTTGGAGAGATAACAGATAAAAACAGCCCTCAGTGGGATTTGAATTTAGAGTGGAAAGAGCGGGACGAAATATTGCAAGTTCAGATTCTCTGACGGTTTTGCCCAATGTCATAAATTATTTAAGGGGGTTGTATAACTAATTAAATTAGTTGTATATAACTAATTAAATAACTTGTTAAAGTGGTTTGTATAACTAATTAAATAACAGCCCCTACATCTCTGGTCGTGGATGCACGTGGCCTAATGGTTAGAGCAGCGGACTCGCGGTCGAGGGATCGCGGGTTCGAATCTCAGACCGGGCGATGTTTGTGTTTATGAGCGAAACACCTAAGCTCCACGCGGCTTCGTCAGAAGGTAATGGTGAACATCTGCTGACTCTTTCACCACTACTTTCTCTCACTCTTTCCTCCTGCATCTTGCAGGTCACCTGCGACGGACCGGTGTCCCGTCCAGGCGGGGAATCCTATACGTCAAGAAAACCGGGAAACCGGCCCTATGAGCCAGGCATGGCTCGAGAAGGAACATACATCTCTGGTCATAATTTCTTAGGTCCATGAAGAGTAAAAGGCAAAGTGGACCTCGACAAGATTCGACCTCGGCATCATAAAAGACATAACCACATTTCGCACGACATTTCGTCACCTTCCCCGGTTTCAATGGCGTATGTGTTCCCTAGCTGGACGGGACCCCAGTCCATCGCGGCGTTACTCATTTTTGCCAGCTGAGTGGACTGGAGCAACGTGAAATGAAGTGTTTTGCTCAAGAACACAACACGTCGCCCGGTCCAGGAATCGAAACCACAATCTTGAGATCATTTTGCTGACACCCTAACCACTAAGCCACGCACCTCTACAAATATAAAAATAAATGCACCCTTTTAAAGCCTAGGCAGGCTCATAGGCCCGGTTTCCCAGTTTCAATGGCGTATGTGTTCCCCAGCTGCACGGGACCCCAGTCCATCGCAGCGTGACTCATTTTTGCCAGCTGAGTGGACTGGAGCAACGTGAAATAAAGTGTTTTGTTCAAGAACACAACGCGTCGCCAATTCTAGGAATCGAAACCACAATCTTGCGATCATTTTGCTGACACCCTAAGCACTAAGCCACGCTCCTCCACTCTATTACGTAAGTAATCTACTAATGCAAATGCTTTTATCCATCGTTCGGACGCAGTTTCTAGTAACTAGCTATTTTAAAAGGATTACATGTAATATAGTATTATTCTCCTTCTTTCATTTCGTTTATGTCTGATCATGTATTTATTTATTT
>NC_043001.1:32893599-32896099 GCF_006345805.1 Octopus sinensis | reverse complement strand
TGGAAGGGCGTGACCCAACTCAAATAAATATTAACAACTGTGTGATGTAAGAGCTAAGGGGAATGCATGTGTCACCTCTGGAGGTTGCCAATGATCACTATGTCGATTGCAACTGAACAGAATAAATTTGCAATCTATAAATCTCTTTGAATTACCAATCATTTATTTGGAAAGGCCTTGAAATCAAATGTTACGATCTGGGGAATATCTCTGACCCATTGATAATAAAAAGACTCAAAGGAGGTCCGCAACTAGATAACTTTACTCAAAATAACACTTTGCAACTGAATCAATGGAGGCAAAGATGTATCTCCTTTACTTGACAATTTCTGCACCACATTGCAGAAATCACAATGTAAGTATATCTCAAAACAAAATCTTACCCTGTTGTACCATTGAATTATAAATAACGCTCATCTTGTATCCTCGTTTGGCTCTACAGATTCCAAGACTACAATTGTATTGGTCTTGGCTTAGAAAAAATGGCTAAATTGTGGGGGTTAAACCCCCATTAAGGGATCTTGCTAACCGCCTAAGAAGTCGAAATTTTTGGAATATTACTTCATTTGTGTCTAATATCTATGGTTAAAATTTCATCAACAGCAAGAATGTATGAATTTTCATGGGGCTTATGACCTCATTTATGCCCCCTCAGTTTCAAACATATGCTAAATTACATCCGCCCTTATGAATAGAATATAATTTCCAAATTTCATATAGATCCATTCAGTACTTTTTACCGTTTTGGATCATAAAAAATAACTAAAATTTGGGGTTTAAGCCCCTATTGGGGGGTCTTAGAATCATCGAAAGAAATGGAAATTTTGGGTATATTTTATTATTTATTTCTAATACCTATGGTTCAAACTTCATCAAAGCCTGAAGCATATGAATTTTCACAGGGAGTTGTGCCTCTCTTTATGCTCCCTCAAAATTGTATGAAACATATCGCATTACTCTTTTTCCTAGGCTTGGATTTTGTGCTCCAAATTTCATTAGGATCGGTTCAGTACTTTTCAAATACACGAACACACAGACATTGACTTTTATAATATAATATAATATAATATAATATAATATAATATATATATATGTATATATATATGTATATATATATATATATATATATATATATATATATGCATATATACATCGTCTTTCGGGTAATCCGACTGAGTTGGTCAATCACCGCTCCTGTCCATTTCAGAAAGAGTGCATTGTAGCGAACTACAGCAGCAACCGATATGTTGTTGGCTATGTGCCAAACTTTCAAACCATTATTATTATTATTATTATTATTATTATTATTATTATGTATTTTCCTTCTTTCTTCAAATTTTCTTCCGTTTCTCGCCGAGTGTTTTCCATACACCTAGGGCAGAGAAGGGCATTGTATGCATTCCCAGATTACACGCGCAAATTCACAGATAAAATATGTATTTAAAAATTAATAAATAAATAAATTCATGGATGGATGTTATTTTCACAGCGATAGTGCTCTTCTCAGTACATGAGCCGTTCCAGTTAATACGATTTTTGCACTTCCTGTAGGGATGGTAAGCCTGGAATCATTTTCAAATAGGTTTCAGTACCTTTTTTTTTATCATTCCTAGAGATCCTACAATCACTGGTACTGTAGTCGTCTTGAGATGCCACATTTTTTCAATTTCCATTAGCAGGTCTTTATATTTACTAATCTTGTCAAATTCATTCGCCGCTATATTGTGATCACAGGGAATACTCATGTCAATTAATAAACACATCCTTTTTGTCTGATCTTTTATAATGATATCCGGTTTATTGGCTTTTATAGTCCTGTCGGTCTGCACGGGGAAGTCCCATAGAATCGACACATTTTCTCCCTCAGTCACAGCTTCAGGATGATGTTTATACCATTTGTCAGCGGTTTTGATTTTATAATGCCGACATAGTGTCCAGTGTAAATACTGGCCGACTCTGTCATGTCTTGCTTTATATTCTACAGGTACTAAGACTCTACACCCTGAGATTAGGTGGTCTATTGTTTCAATCTCATCGTTACAGAATCGGCATTTTGGGTCAGCTCCATTTTTCATCACAATAGCTTGGTAGTTCCGGGTAAATAAGCTTTGGTCTTGAGCAGCAAATATGAAACCTTCACTCTCTGCTTTTAGCCCTGAACTTCGTAACCATTGGTGGGTGTGTTTCTGGTCGACATCAGCTTGTTTGCTACGGGCCACATACTTGCCATGGAAAGGTTTCTGTTCCCATCTGCTAGCTAAATTTTCATGTACTTTTGTCTTTGCAATTAATTTTATTTTCTTTGCAGCTGCAGTTGGCTCCTTTTCTTCAGCCTGTTCAATCTGATGGGTATCTAAGAGATCAGTAGCGAATTTTTTGCTCTCTTTGAGAATAGAGTGAAGTTTTTTAGGTCTTTCATTTGTTTTTCAACAAGTTTTAGCATCCAATCGTTGGTTGCTTCAAGGTATTTGGCCAGTCCGATTGTGGTGGTTTTGTATGT
>NC_043001.1:32878599-32888599 GCF_006345805.1 Octopus sinensis | reverse complement strand
CTGATGCCTTTGAAACTTGCTCTAAGATATTTGTGTATGCGCGCATGTGTGTAATGGAGACAATAAAACCAAATCATGACAGGCATTTCTCATGCGCTTGTGAAAGAAATGAAATAAATATTTGCATCTGGCTAATATTTGAGCGTCAGACAAAATGCTTTTATGATTTTAGTCACCTTATTTTAGGTCTTGAGTTAAAATCCTCCTCCCAAAGTTGACAATCATCCTTTTGTGAACCCTTAAGATTAGTACCATACAAATAATGATAACAAGATAATATTCTGCACCTTCAGCGCAATTTGTGGCTTGTGTTTATGTAAAAAAATATTCGTACAAATTTTGACGGTTAATTTTTGTTGCTACTGTGGTGTAATCGAAAAGCAATTTTGATCTAGATAACCTGTGAACCAGCCACTATCATCTCCATCACATTTTATATATCTAGGATTACATTGCTTAATCTATCAGTCCTATTTTGAGACACTCTAGTGCTCTTTCTAGGAGGACGAGTGGTTGAGTGGTGTTTTACTTGTTGGCTCCAATACTTTATGTGCTAATTGCAAATTGTTAAGAAGAAAGTCAAGATGTAATGTCGTTACTTTATGAAAAACATTGTATTTGTTATTATATACTTCAAAGGTATAAAGATTTAATAAATATCACTGGCAGCGATCTGCCTAGGAGGCTATAACACAGTTTAATATTATTGAAGCCAGAACATATTTCACACAGGAAGATCTTCCGGCTATTCTTTGTAAAGCATAGATCTGAGTGAAAGTTTAGCTTAGTGCACAGAATAATGAAAATGCAAACAGTTGGTCTGACTAAACCATCAAATAGAAAGTAAACACCAGCATTTTCGTGCGTGCGTATGTGTGCATATACACTGAAGCATACATATGCACATTATGAATGTGTGTGTGTAAACATGTGCACACATAAACACATGGCTTAAGCGTGTATAAGGTATGTGCTTTTGAATTTATGAACATGAGGAGAAACGATGATATAAATTACTGATTAATTATGTATTGTGGTACTCAGGTTACTGTCTGAGGTCTGTGAGTGCTGTAGATCGCACAAGTGATGTCTGATGCAGGAAATACTTTCTTTATAATGCAAGATTAGTAGAATAAAAGCAAGCATGGCGAGAAATAGATAAATAAATATATAGAAAGTACAGAAAATAAAAATATAAAATATTTTATAATAATACTTGGCAGTGAGTGGTTTGATACATAACACTGTGTATGAAGGCTCCAATAGCGAGCATTTAAATAAAACATTTGAAAAATTATCTGGTTTAAACGCCACTAAAGTTTAAATGTTGTTTTAATATGGTAAAACGTTTTCTAGGGTTACTATTGAAGCAGTTCTATAGTTCACACAGTAAAAGTTAGTTTTAGTGACACCGTGAATCTTATATGTTTATTATCAAATGTTAACTGAAGAAAGCATAAATGCAATAAATAATAGTTATGAACTGAGATATCTATGCAATTGTAGCAATATTATTTCTTCTCCCATAAACGAAAAGAAATGTGATAGTGAATTCGTGGATAGTGTCATTGTCAGGTCACCTCGATATATATATATATATATATATATATTATATATATATATATGTGTGTGTGTGTGTGTGTAAGGAATAAAATCGTTATTTAAAATACCGATCATTTCAAGTGACCAGCATGGGAATAAAAACCTTATAGGTAATAATTATAATTAAAATAATAATTGAAGGTATCTAAAAGATACCACCATGCGAGAGATAGCAGTCAAAACTTGACTCTAAAACCACTCCAGGTATTCATACAGCACCAAGAGAAAAGACAAACAGACAAATGAACTAGCAAAAAATTATTGGGTAATCCCAGATCTAAATTTCTGGCTTTGCATAAAAATATAGTCTGCCTCATCAGTGGGATATACACAGATAGTACATAATTACAAATATAACATACGAATACTTACATATGCGCACGTATACACACATATATATGTACGTATACTCGACCGGTTTAATTGCCCATCTAAACACCACGTGCTATATTGTCAAAATACCACCGCAGTGAATATAATGACGAAGTAAATATATAAATTTATATAAATAAAGATAAGATCGTTATTTAAAATGCCGATCATATCAAGTGGCCAACATAGGAATAAAAATCTTATAGGTAATAATGATTATTAAAATTATAATTAAGGGTATCTAAAAGATACCACCATGCTAGAGATAGCAGTTAAAACTTGACTCTAAAATTACATCAAGCATTCATACAGCAACAGGTGGTTTTAGAGTCAAGTTTTGACTGGTATCTCTAGCATGGTGGTATCTTTTAGATACGCTTAATTATAATTTTATATATATATGATAGATCATTAGCCACTACACACATTTTTTCTCTCCTTTTTTTCTCTCCTTTTTTTATCTCCTTGTTTCTCTCCTTGTTTTTTCTGTGTCCCTTTCTGTAGAAGAGCGTAGGCTCGAAACGCAAAATACTTTTTCTATTCTTGAGCGTTATACTAATACATCTGTTTGTTTTGTACACCACCTGTTTTCGTCTTTTGTTTTTTTTCGTAAACTCTCCCTATATATATATATATATATATATATATATATATATATTATATATATATATATTATATATATATATGTGTGTGTGTGTGTGTGTGTGTGTAAAAAAATTCAAACTGGCACAAAAACGCAGAACATTTAGAAGACGATACAAAAAACACGGACGGGACATTCGAAGCCTTCAATCTTCAGTCAAGAACCGGATCATCCTCGCAATTTCGGCTGATTAATCTTGAGATTGCTCCGACCTGGCCAGCCCCAAAGGAAAATCTAAGCCAAGCGCATTAGATTCCTTGAAAGAAAGCCTCGAATGTATACAAAACAAGGGCGGGGACGAATAAGGATACAAAAATACGTAAAAATAATAATGATAACACGAATAAGAATACGAAAATACGTAAAACCAATAATGATAATAATAATAATAAAACTGACTTCTCGGGGTGTCAGGCCATCGGGGTCGGCGGCGGAGGCCGGATCCATGCGTCTGCGGGCGATCTTGATCTCTTGTACGGTAAACGGACGCAAAAGCGGAGCGTTGTCGACCGCGGAGGAGGCCGGATAGGCGCTTAGATCTACCTCTGGCCCCGGTTGGGAGAGCCTGTCCCGGTAGAGCGCTTCGATTTCGCTCATCGGGACAGGGCATTCGCCGTCCAAATCCTCGCCTAATATATATATATATATATTATAAGAAATATAAAGTCGATCATCCTAAAATCTTATATTGCCAAAGATTATTCATGTGCTTATTATTACTTTTATAAGGTTTTGAAATTTTTATAAACATACATTTTAATATATATTTGGGTAATTCCACCGAGGTCGACTTTACCTCTCATCTTTCGGAATAGATAAATTAAGTACTAGTTGTGTACTGGGGTCGACTTAATCGACTGCCCCCCTCCTCAAAAGTTTCGGGCCTTGAGCCTAGAGTAGAAAGGAATATACATTTGGGTTTTATTGCTTCATTGTTTCATATTGTTTATACACATAGGCAAAAACACACACGCACAGACACAGATATACACTTTTGTAGGTAGAACTTAATGGTTGTATTTGAAAATTCAAAAAATTCTGGTTTTAATGCAAGTCAAGTACATTACTCTTCTCATGTTATACACAATTCCTTTGGTCTTTCGTAATTTAGGCCCTTCCTCAAAAACGAGTGAAATTTTGTTGTCAGAGCAACATATAATACCAAGTCGTTACATAGATATTATAATATAGTTTGGGAATACGCCTTCATGAAACTCCTTTGCCTCTTCTAGTCTTTAACATAGTGTACAATTCTTAGTATTGCTTTTCTTTTGTCCAAGTCCGTTTGTCCTTTCCTGCTCTCGTTTTGGAAAAACCTGGTGCAATTTTGAATTTATTCTCAATGCATAGATTTCTGCAAAGTTGTGTTAATGGATCGGCATCTGGATATGCTGCCGGGCAACTCTAAAATTGATGACTTGTATACTGCTAGGACCTGCTCCAGAGTCGTATGCCTCAGCACCGACAATAATAAACAGGATCATGCCAACCCGTTGCCAAATATTGTCTGGAAAGTTTCTGTGTTAAACATTGCTTTCAGAAGGAATCACCTCCTGGTTGGCTCCATTTTCCATAGCATATTCCACGTTGGCTTTCTTTGTTCAGCTCTCTCCCACGACACGCGATTTTTAGGCTGAAATCTCACTCATTATTTTATTATTACGAAGCAATATCCACTTGTTCCAAGTTCTATGAGAGTCCATTCTTTATATTCCGCAATGCATCACGTCATTCACTCCAAAGCGAGCTTTTTCACTTCTACAGCTTTTATCACGGTCTGTTTCTTTCTGTTGATGCAGTTGGGTGGCATTGTATAGTAGCGGTTTTCGCACAGGTCTCAAAGACAGCTTGAGTTTTACCGTAACACTTTACATCCCTTCTTTTACAAGGTAAAGTACGAGACGCAGCAACTCTCATCGGTATATTTTAAGATACTCTTCCATTTTCTGCATAGTGTTTCCCAAACATGCTCATGTACACACACGCACACACACACACACACACGCACACACACACACACACACACACATACACACGCACACGCACACACAAACACACATACACACACGCACGCACACACATACATACACACATGTATACAAACAAATATACACATACCTATAACTACCCATCCGCTTGCACACTCATATATATTGTATTTTGGGAGGGGCTTTATGCCGAAATAGACCATACGAACTGCTTCTGTTTTCCTTCTTTTGTTGCTGTAATGAGTCAACTAGTTAGCTATTTAATCAATTGACTAATTAATGATTTGATTAATGGTTCGATCAATCAGTCAATCAGCTTGCTTCAGAGTCTTTTCATCACCATTCGAAACCTTATTCTGATTGACTGAACGAGATATCAAACATTCGACTAGTTAATTGGTTAAACGGTTAACAAGCTGACGATTAATAATAAAAGAATTAGAAAAGAAATAATTCTTAACAGAAGAGTTCACATCATAGAATTTGCAAGCATAAAATATATTTATGTATGTATATAGGTAAATATATACATATATATATATATATATATATATATATATATATAATATATATATATATATATATATATATAGATATATATATACATATATATATATATACATATATATATATATTATATATATATATATATATATATATATATATATTATATATATATATATATATATATACACATTTATATATATATATATATATATATATATATATATATTATATATATATATATATACATTCATATATATGAATATACATATATGTACATGTACATACACAAACACAGGCACACACTCACACACATATATGTAGATAGATAGATAGATAGATAGATAGATAGATCGATCTGTGCTTATATGGAATTGTGCGTGTGTATACGTATGTTACCACACGCTGACAAGCGTATGCCTGTGTGTGAGTCACTCTTCAGACCATTCAAAGCTATGTATGTTTTAAACAAAATTACTCGGCGCAGATAAAACTCTTTGCATTAGTAATTTTGTAATCAATCTAGTTTACACTCTGTGAACATTTTGTCTATATAATTTCGAACACATTGTAATTTCACATCCTTAATTTTCCCCACATCTTTTTTTCTCTCTTTATTCAACTGATATTATGCGAATTGTTTCCCCAATGCAACTACCTCTGTAACATCGCTTTTCATCTATCTCTTGCATTTTCATATTTGGTGAATTTGAGTAGACAGATGGTTAGATATTTATCTCTGTTGCTTTTTCTCCATCCCCCCTCTCTCTCTTTCTTTCTCTCTCTCGCTCCTCTCTCCTCTCTCTCGCCCTCTAGATGTATACACTCACACACACATATACGAATACATTACTGTTTTTCTCCTTTTTCAAACACTTTTCATTTTCTTTATCTTTTTTGTTTCTTTTCCCTTTATCTCATCTCTCCACCATTACAATTTACAATAGGAGTTATATATATATATATATTAGAAGGTTTGGAGATGATGTACAGTTATTATATATTAGAAGAAATAAGGTACTCAGAAATATGGATGGTTTTATATTTACAATTAATTATTAATATGTCACATGTTTTTATAAATCATATATTAGCGCTTGCGTTCACTTCAGATCTGAAGACTCCACTAGAGTGGACGCAAGCGCTAATATATGATTTATAAAAAAACATGTGACATATTAATAAATAATTATAAATATAAAACCATCCAGATTTCTGAGTACCTTATGTCTTCTAATAATATATATATATATATATATATATATATATATATATATATATATATATTGTGACCGCGTCTGTATCGTTGGCGATTTTCTTTCTCCGTCTTCCCTTCCTTGGACCTTTCCTTTTTCTATGTTTCTGACGAAGAGCTCCGCTCGAAACGTTAAATCCTCCTTCTTTCTTTTCTTTCCATTCCTGAGCGTCCAATAACACTATACTTGTTCCATGTTCTCGCGTTGTTGCGTTTTCTCTTTGTGTTTTCATGTTTGGATTATATATATATATATATATATATATATATATATATAGACACATATATTCAGGGTAGAAATTAGTGCACTAATAAACGCTTGGTACGCTCATCATAACGACAGTGTAAAAGCTAATGTCTACGATAAAATCGCCGAAAAATTAGAAGAACAAATATAAACCAACAGTGTTCACAAAAAACTCAAATAATCTCAAGATTAGTTCTAAAACTAGATTCGTGAGTACAATTAATTTCTTTTGATTTGTATTAAATACAGCGCTTTTTCTGATTCGTACCAAATACACTGAACTCTCTCCCATACACCCGGATAGAGCCACGCACTTCCGAATGTATCAAAGATCTCTTCGGTTTGGTTGCCAGCTTCTCGAAAAATTAAAGTTTAACGAAAATTTTAAGATTGGGCGCGATGATACACTTGCCAAAATTAATTGCTGGAATTGTTTCATTTTTTCGATAAAAATATTTTAAAGAAGTTATATAGGCTTAAAGTTTGCTCATTTTGATCCAGTTAGAAAACAGGATTTGGAAGCTATCATTTTGTGTGTAACTGCACATTTTGTCGTCAGCATCCTGAAAATAGCACGTGTGAATATTTGTAAATATCATTTGTTATGTCTTCGGTAATTTTCTTTCATGTAAATAAATCTTATTTAGCTGTTATTTTTAGCACACCTCTCAACCACTAGTGTTTAATGTAAATGCGATAAACAACACGTTAATACGATAAACAACACAATTTTAACAGAAAGATTTAGAAGAATTATATGAAAGCTCTCCGGTAATTTTCTATTATGTAAATAAATGTTTATGTTAATTTAAAAGAGAAAAACAGTTAGTTTTAAATCTCTGATCGAGATGTTGGCAAATAAACTTTAATTTAAAAGATTTATCCAAAAGTCTTATTTAGCTGTTATCTTTAGCACACACCATAACCACCTCAATGCTCAATGACAAAAAGAAACAAACATTAAACAAGCAATTTAAATGTTTCAGGTACTATTTAAGAAGAGTGGAACCTGTGTGCGCCCTCGCGTACTCGCGAATCCGCGCTAGCTAGTCGTGACTAGTCGATCCTTACTTTGTGTTTTTGTGCTTTATTTACTTTGTTTTAAAAAAATCATTTACTTTGTGTAAAAAAATGATTTATTTTGTGTTTTATTTACTTTGCTAGGTAGTCGTTGTAGGATCGACTAGTCACGACTAGCTAGCACGGGTGCGCGAGTACGCGAGTGTGCGCACCGGGACCATTCTTCTTAGATAGTATCAATATTTCATTACAATTTAAATATTCTTTAAAAAAAAACTAACATTTAACTTTCGGTTTTAATTTTTAAAATATCCTCCTCTGTTTTCGATATTTCCATAATAGAAGCGAAGTTACTGAAGCTTGCTGCCAAAATCACACAGAACACAGCGTCGAATTTGTCTATACGTGCTTCCTCGCAGATAAGACTTTTCAAAGACTGCTCGGATTGGTTTTTACTATGGCAACAGGCACGTTGAAAGACAAAATAGTTCTCATGTTCTGCTTCTTACTATCGAAACAGCCATGAATGTGACTGTGTCTTACAATTGGCTAAAATTACAACAATTTTCTAAGTTTAATTACTAATAACTATTTATTGATTTATTGCGAAAATTACTTTCATGTCATTAATTAACCTATAAAAGTGTATCACTACACTGAATATGAAATCAATTCGAACAGAAAATTGACGCTGGCAACCAAATAGAAAAGATCCTATATCAATATTCACTTACGCCACATTCACGATCATACATCAAATCAGCAATGATTAACGTATAGTGTATAATACTGCTCTATCCACTGAATATGGCCGATGATATTCTAAAATGCCACTGGGTAGAAAACGTAATTAGTGCACTGATAAATGCTTGGTACGCTCATCATAACGATAGTGTAACAGCTAATGTCTACGATAAAATCGCCGAAAAATTAGCGTCACAGTCCCTTTAGAGATCTGTAAAACAGATCGAGAAGAAAATAAGAAATCACAAGATCATTTCATGTCCTACATACGCACATGATAACACTAGAAGCTATACTGGTCAATGGATGTAGTGCACCACTTGACCCAATGCCAATAGGTTAGGAGTCACGTCAACGACCGGTTAGCCAACAGCAAACAACATCCCCTTTGGCATCGCTATCTGACCTAATTCCACCCAACACTACCTATTTCTTCATTACCCACAAGGGGCTAAACATAGAGGGGACAAACAAGGACAGACATAGGTATTGAGTCGATTACATCGACCCCAGTGCGTAACTGGTGCTTAATTTATCGACCTCAAAAGGATGAAAGGCAAAGTCGACCTCGGCGGAATTTGAACTCACAACGTAATGCAGACGAAATACGGCTAAGCATTTCGCCCGGCGTGCTAACGTTTCTGCCAGCTCGCCGCCTTTTCCACCCAACACTACCGTGGCAAGCCAGGATTCACTAGCGTAACAACAACAGCCATCTACCGCTACTACATTGGGATCATCCTGTTTGGTATCACAATCTGACCTAATTCCACCCAGCCCCACTTTTGCAAGCCAGGATTCACTACCGCTTCAACAACAACAACAGCAGTCTTTTACTACTACTGCCATTACAATAGGACCACTGGCCAATGAGTCTGCCAATATAGAAAACCCTCTTCTATGCCCACGTCAAAAATCTTGTCGTTACAATTCTCAAGGTAACTGTAGATTTGGCCCCAGCGGCACCAACAACAAGGGACGCTGTCCTTTTTCCATCTTATCTTATGCCGTAGACTTAAGGAAAGTAAAAGTAAAGGGATAAAACAGAATTGATATTTTTGATTTTGTTCGGCTTTATAAATTTAATTTTTTTAATGGTTTCGTCAATTGCTTGATACAAGAAAAACGAAGTTGGAAAAATATTGACCAAAAACAGACAAATTCTAACTATACAAAAAAATATAGAATGAGAAAGGAAGTTGCGTTTATTTCCACCATGCGACACTTATCACATACATTCATATATGTGTGTGTGTGTGTGTGTGTGTGTGTGTGTGTGTGTGTGTCGTTTAGTTTTTTTTTTTACTTATACACATCAAGAAATGATCCAGTTGAACAACTCTGTGTGGTCGTTCAATTTGTTAGAAACAACAGCAAAATTTCTCTCATACTATGCTCGTGTTAGTATTGAGGAAAGAAAAAAATAGAATTAATATTTTCGATTTTCTTCGGCTCTACGTATTTAATTTTTTTTAATGCTTTCATCTATTACTTGATACAAGACAAAAGAAATTGGAAAAATTCCTTACCAAAACAGAGAAATTGTAACTTAACAAAAATATATATAGAGAGAAAGAAAAGGTTGTATTCAAAAGTGAAAAGATGTTTTTAGCTGAGGTGAAATT
>NC_043001.1:32868599-32873599 GCF_006345805.1 Octopus sinensis | reverse complement strand
AACGTTACATTTCTATATATTTCCTTTTGTTTTGTATTCGACAGATATTCTCAGTCTTACGAGAAAATACCTTAATATATAAAACTTAACTGTGTGCTCATTCTCTTTCTATCGACACACCTTAAACTACACTCGCACAGCATGATTTGACACATCATATGACAAACGTACCCATATCTCACCTTATCTTCTACAACACGCCATTCAGTTCCATAATTTAATATTTCATTGATAAGCCGCATCAATATCTTCATGCAGTGTGATAAGTTGCACGCCCAATTTCATCTTTAGATACACTTTTTAAAATCACTCACTGAACCATGGCATCGAAAAGCATTTTTCTATTAGTGTGTGATCGACAAGTGGAACACCACGATCAGAATATTCATTATCAGTATGTGTGTCCAATGTTCCTTGTTCAGATTTTAATTACTAGAAGAACATTACTTCTATTTAATAAATCAATGAACGCATGTCTATTACCAGTACAGTTCCATTTGTTCACCCCAATAATAACTCCCGAATGTGTCTCAGTGATTCGGGTCAATAAATCGCTTTAAAGGTGACGTCTAAGTAAGACCATATTGTTTATTACAGGAAACAGTTAGTAAATAGAATATAATAATATTTCATAGCATGATCAAGCTTTGTCGCATTGAGTCGGTTATTTCTTCTACCCGTTTATAGCTGCATGTATATTAATAAACTGATCAGTTTATGACAGGGCTGTTTAGCTTAACAGCCATCATGAAATACGATTTAGCGGTCTGAAATTTACATTTAGATATATAATGTCTATTGTTTTTATTATTTTATGCTAATCCGTTTTACTATTTTCATTTCATTATGTCTGTATCTTCTTCCTTTGTGAATTCGACACGGTTTATAGCTCTTTTTCCTAATTACATATATAATGCGTATGCACAGTGTATGTATGATGCATATACTGCATACAGACAGACATAGAAACACACAAACACACACAACACATGCACGTATATATATATATATATATATATATATATATATATAATATATATATATATAATATCCATACATAATATATATATATGTGTATAAATATATATATATATATATATATATATATATATATATGTATGTATGATATAAGACGTTTGGGTATCTAAAAGACCCAAGATGGCAGGTATGGCTATGTAAGTGCTACGGGAGGACCATAGTTAGATTCCCAGTTCGATAATAATACCAGTGAGGAATAACACATAGCATTCTAAGTTACGTAACCGTTTTTTTTTCAAAATTCCCATTGTCAGTATTTATCATTATATAACATTTACTGAGAAAAAGAAAAGGATCTGAGAAACCGGCTGTCCTCAAATTTTTAAAAGAAGTTTATTAATTTATTTAAGCCGTCATGATTAACCTCAACTGACGAGGTCTTACAATGTCGACACATGTCTCTGACTTATGTACGTGGTGAACCATTTGAAATATGTTTAGTCACTGTCTAATATTGTTTCCATCTTTGTGTGTATGTAAAAAAACATACTTAACGCTCTCTGCATTTTAAGGTCAGTGCGCAGCAGTAATTTGTCAGTAATTTATTTCCAAATACGCACTTTAGGTATTGTAAATTATTGCTGAACTCATGAATTGAACTGTCGAATGTATTTGAGCAGAATCCCTTGCAAATATACACTGTACACAAACGCGCGCGCGCACACACACACACACACACACACACACATGTAATCCACATGCTCAATGTTTCATATGATTTCTGCTGAAAAACATTGCCATAATGAACGAATATCATTTCAGATCGGCTTTCTCTTTTTCCTTTAATTCTTAGAGAAAGCCATGTCACAAGTGACTATAATGTTGGCTTGTATTCCTAGCCAAATGCTTCATGCAATACTATCATTTCTTTTCTCTGACACGGTGGGAAAATTTCCGTTGCATTGTGTTCATATTACAGAATTTTAGTCGATGCTAGACATTATATCCGATGATTTTTCTCTTTATACTATGAATTTATATCAGGAACATACATTCCTAAATTTCATACACTAGAATGTTCATGCGCATAAACACAGCATTTATTCTGAAAGAAAAAATAATGAACTATGTCAGCAGTTTAGTTTTATCTTAACATTTCATTTGAATTCGGACAGTCACAGGTTTAGTGTGTATTCCATGAAGCTTTATTTTTTTCTGGCAAGGAAACTAGTATTATTCAGCAGATAATATAATAAAGATTTACTTTAATCCAGTTTTTGTTGTATAACACACTGAATGAAAGGAGAAGAATGTGTCCCTTCCTCCAATTTAAAATTAAAATAAATACATTATTTGAATAAGAAGACTTACAAAGACAGCAGATAACTAACATAGCAACAGCTTATTTAGACGCGAAATTAAATTTTGAAAATTGCTTTTGAACATAATGAATTAGTTATTATCTATTTTTTAAAATTCTCATTTTTTTTTTGTCGTTTTCATATTAAGTTTATCTTCTTCTTCTTCTTCTTCTTCTTCTTCTTCTTCTTCTTCTTCTTCTTCTTCTTCTTCTTCTTCTTCTCCTCTCTTCTTCTCTCTCTCTCTCTCACTCTCTTACTATTCATATTCTGTAAGGGGGCGAGCTGGCAGATTCGTTAACACGCCGGATAGAATGCTCAGCGACATTTCGTGTCTTCACGATCTGAGTTCAAATTCAACCGGAGGTCGATTTTGTCTTTCATCTCCTCGAGGTCGATAGAATATAGTATCAGTTGAAAGGCGGCGAGCTGGCAGAAACGTTAGCACGCCGGGCGAAATGCGTAGCTGTATTTCGTCTGTCGTTACGTTCTGAGTTCAAATTCCGCCGAGGTCGACTTTGCCTTTCATCCTTTCGAGGTCGATAAATTATGTACCAGTTACGTACTGGGGTCGATATAATCGACTTAATCCGTTTGTCTGTCCTTGTTTGTCCTCTCTATGTTTAGCCCCTTGTGGGTAGTAAAGAAATAGGTATTTCGTCTGCCGTTACGTTCTGAGTTCAAATTCCGCCGAAGTCGACTTTGCCTTTCATCCTTTCGGGGTCGATAAATTAAGTACCAGTTATGCACTGGGGTCGATGTAGTCGATTTAATCCCTTTGTCTGTCCTTGTTTGTCCCTTCAATGTTTAGCTCCTTGTAGGCAATAAAGAAATAAGAAAATAATATCAGTTGAACACTGGGGGACAATGTAATCGACTCACCCCTCTCCCCAAATTTTTGGCCTTAAGCCAAAATGTGAAATCATTATTACTATTATTCATCCCACCTCCTCGTCTTCACCATATTTCTTACCTTCCTCCTCTGCATCTAAAATTGTTTCAGCCATCTTTGCATCGATATATACACAAAGATATACATTTGTCGACATGAAGTATACGTAGTTCAATAGCTTCGAGTATTTGACTCGTACATGTATAATTTAAAATGTTATTTAAACTATACCTTTGATAAATATACAATTGTAGCTTCGATGTGAAAATTAAGTGATCACATCAAGGTCTTTTTTTTCTCTCTAAGAAAGAAAACTGATATCGAATGATTGATTTCTAGCCATCTTAAAGCTTCCTCAGACTAAGTCTACCCATTTTTTCATAGACAGAAAATTTGGTAATTATAACTAGTTATAGTGTTTACAATTTCGAACAGAAATGAAATTGTTCGACTAATATGCATAACAGAGTAGGTGCCTAGAACGTAGATAATTGATTAATTAAATATGACTGAATAGCGCTTTATAAGCCATGTAACTTAAGGCATTTTTGAATAGAAAAGGTAAAAACCCACTTCGATCATGAATGAAAATGGGATTGCATCTAGGAAGTTCCCCTCCGAGGCACAAGTCTGGAAGACCAGCAGTCACCCATGCTTACCACGATGTTAACCAAGGGAAAGACAAAGGCCGATACAGCTTGGCACGAGTGACGTCGCTGAGTAAACTGGAGCAACGTGAAATAAATTGTCTCGCTCAAGAACACAACACACAGCCAGCTTTGGGATTTGAACTCACTACCTCATGATTGTGAGCCCGACGCTCTAACCGCTGAGCCAAATATAGAATGTTTGCGTCATTCACTTGCTATGAAGAATAATTATTTAATCACCTTCAAATTAAACATTACCGTATTAAAAAAAAGGAGGATATGACGGTTAATGTGTTTCTCTGTTTATAATGTCAAAAGATGAGGTGGCCGAGGATGGAATAACTTTGACAATAAATCTATCACAACAGCAATAGCTACAACAGTAACGAAATAAGCAATGGAAACGACGATGTCACTAATAGCTATACCAAGAACAGTGACGATCAACCTTTGAGGTCTCTCATCCTCCTTGGAATGATAGTCACTTCTTCCTCAAAACGATCATTCCCATTTCAAATCAGCAATAAGGGATCGTGCAATTCAGTAGTTTGCATGAGTGATACACTTAATAATGCAAACCCCCAGTCATACAATATCTGAATATAATATGGGATAGTTGCAGCTGACATGCCTCTAATCCTACCTAAGCAAACATAAAGGTAACAACAATAATAAGAGCAGCAACAACAAAATGCAACAACTACAAAGATATGATGTCAACAGTAAGACGCAACTAGCTCGTTACAAAGACAGTAATAACAGCATTAGCATGGTCTGTGTGCTTGGTATTCGAAAACGATTCTTTACAATGCGAGAGCTAATGAGAGGGCTTCTATGAGGCCCCTCGAACTGCTCGAAATAGCTGCTAAACTTGATTCAAATTATACCCTATTGTATTTATAACAGAAAAGCACAATAGTTATTGTAGCCATTGTCACATTATACCTGAAAGTAGGAAGTCAATGTTATCAATAAAGGATCGCTTCGGATCCCACAATACGGGTGTTTTTACAAGCCAGTAGTTTGATAGTTTAGTTTGCTGGCTTTAACGTCGTTATCTGGACGAACTTCAGAAATTATGTTAATGTTTTATAGACCGTTTTCATGCAAACCAAGGAGACC
>NC_043001.1:32861099-32863599 GCF_006345805.1 Octopus sinensis | reverse complement strand
GCAAAAGCGCATTGTGGCCAGCGATGTTTAACAACACTGGTCGGTTACGATGTGGTCACGTGATTATGCAAGTAATGAAAGATGTTATGCTGTTTGCTGTTGCCGTTTAGCCCATGTTAAATCTGAAGGGGAAAATCTGTACTCAAAAGTGTTAAAATCTGCATAGATTAATTTATCTATTGTATCATTTTCGTTACTCTGTAGGATGGAATTTGAAAGGAAACTGTTTGTCCTTTTCCAGATATCGAACGACTATGAGATACGTTCGTTGTGGCGGTGGTAGCGATATTACTGAATATGGTAACGGTAGATATGGTGATTCTGATAATCGTGGTACTAGCAATAAATGTGCTTCAAGGGATATATTAGCGAGTAGAAATTACATCAAACTATCTCTTGTATGAAATTCCTTATGGGTCTGAAAGAGAGACCAAGAGACAGAGAAAGACAAGAGTAAACATGGCGAGTGAGAGAGACATGAACGAGGTAGATAGGTAAATAGAGGGATTGAGAAGGATAAAATTTTAGCAAAGTTTATAGAATTTAGAAAAAAAATCTGGAGAACTGGAGAAATCATTGCGTGTCATTTAGAATGCTAATGTTGTGAGAAACGTACCTACGTATGCATATATATGTATATATATATATATGTGTATATATATATATATATATATATATATATATATATATATATGTGTGTGTGTGTGTTGTGTGTATGTGTATATATATATATATATATATATATCTGTATATATATATATATATATACTCACATGCAAACATACATGTACAAATATATATATATATATGTAATATATATATATATATATATATATATATATATATATATATATATATATATATTACGCATATGCAAGATGCACATACACATATACAGAAAAGCACATACATATATAAATTATATTTACGTACTTCTGTACGTGTATATATATAAATATATAAATGTGTATGATGCGTATGTATGTATTTATGTATGTATATATATATATAGATAGATAGATAGATAGATAGATAGATAGATAGATAGATAGATAGATAGATAGATAGATAGATAGATAGATAGATAGATAGATATATGCGTACATTTTCTCCTATATGTACCGATTGTCTCCCCTCTAAGTTCAGTTCAAGTTGCTTTGAGAGATACTTTGTCTTTCATCCCTTCGTGAGGCCAGTCATCGATCACAGTTATGGAGTTTGAAGCATCGTTTTCGCCTAACCTCAAGTCAATTCTAATCGATGAATCTTTCATCTTTTACTTGTTTCATTCATTAGAATGTGGTCATGCTGGAGCAACGCTCTGAAGAATGCGTAGTCGCATGAGTCATACCCGGGTACATATTTTCTTTAAAGCCTGATATTTATTCTATCCTCTCTTTCGCCAAAGCACTAAGTTACGGGGATGTAAACAAAACAGCACCGGTGTCAAGCGGGGGCGGACGACAAACACGGACACACACACACATATTTGATAGACTTCTTTCAGCTTCTATCAATCAAATCCACTCACAAAGCTTTCATCAGTCATGTGATTACAGTAGAAGACAATTATAGAAAATGCCGCATAGTGGGATTGAACCCGGAACCATGTGGTGTGAGAAGGAAGCTTCTTACCACGCAGCCACACCGCCATCTGTTCTTTATTCTTTTATTCTTTTATTTGTTTCAGTCATATGATTGCGGTCATGTTGGAGCACCGCCTTTAGTCGAACAAATCGACCCCAAGGACTTATTCTTTGTAAGCCTAGTACTTATTCTACAGGTCCCTCTTGCCGAACCGCTAAGTGATGGGGAGGTAAACACACCAGCATCGTTTGTCAAATATTGTTGGGGGGACAAACACACATACACGCGCACGCACACACACACACACACACACACACACACACACACACATATATATATATATATATATATATATATACGACGGGCTTCTTTCAGTTTCCGTCTACAAAATCCACTCACAAGGCTTGGTCGGCCCGAGGCTATAGTATAAGACTCTTGCCCAAGGTGCTACGTAGTGGGACTGAACCCAGAACCATGTGGTTGGCAAGCAAGCTACTTACCACACAGCCACTCCTCCATCTGTGTTGACCAAAGTTATTCTAGTCATGCAGACTGCCCATATTATTCATCTTTTATCGTTTATCGTTGACTTGTTTCATCCACTGGACTGCGGTCATGCTGGAGCACCGCTGTAGAAGGTTTAATCGAAAAAGTAGACCCCCATTAGTATTTTATTTTTAACATTCTATCGGCCTCTTTTCCAAACCACTATGGGGATGGAAACCAACACCGGGTGTCATGTGGTGCAGTGTTAGTCAGCGAAATACACTCATCGATAAGGCATTAGTCGGCCGAAGTTAGAGAGGACACTTGCCCATAGTACTGCGCAGCGGAATTGAACCCGAAGCCACGTAGTTGCAGAGGTACCTTATTCACAACACGGCTATGCCGCGTTTGTCTTAGGAAAGATTGT
>NC_043001.1:32836099-32851099 GCF_006345805.1 Octopus sinensis | reverse complement strand
AAACCGGACCTGCATGACGCGATGCATTGTACTCTTAAAATTGCTAGGTAAATTGTAATTGAAGAAATCCTATATTGTATTTGTATAACTCCCAAAGGAGGCAGATAAAATCTGCCTTTTATAATAAGAGATATATTTAATCATATCTAAAGGGAAATGGAAATTAATTAAAATGTACATTTCCAGTGGTCTAACGTGTAAAAAATTTAGTCAAAAAGACTATATATTAGTCATACGATACAATGTATATTAAAACACATAAGGAATCCACTTATAGGAATTCAACACGCTAGAAAGAACAGCTAGGTTCTATAACCACAAAAATTAGGGATAAAATTCGACAGGAACGAATTGAAAAATGAAAAACATCTTACCATCTAGTTTCCTGGACCAATATATATATATATTATTTGTTTCAGTCATTTCACGGCGACCATGCTGGAGCACCGCCTTTAGTCGAACAAATCAACCTCAGGACTTATTTTTGTAAGCCTATTACTTATTCTATTGGTCCGAACGGCTAAGTTACAGGGACGTAAACTCACCAGCATCTGTTGTCAAGCGATGTCGGGGCTACAAACACTGACACATAAACACTACATACATACATACATACATACATACATACATACATACATACATACATACATACATACATACATACATATATATATATATGCTGAGACCCACTTCGGTCATGACTGATCATGTGATTACATCTAGAAAGTTACCCTCTGAGGTACAAGTCCGAGCACGGTTGTTTATGGAAGACTAGCAGTTACCCATGCATACCGGCCACCTCTTTCCACGCCACGAGTGTTATCCAAAGGAAAGGGAAAGGCCGATACAGCTTGGCTCCTGTGACGTCACAACCCATTTCTACACCTGAGTGAACTGGAGCAACATGAAATAAAGTGTTTTCTCAAGAACACAACACGCAGCCCGGTCCGGGATTCGAACTCACAACCTAATCTCGTGAATGTAGCTTTGGCCGATGTTTTGGAAGACCACCGATCCAAGTTTCTGGCTGAGTGCAATCCCGCTCTTTACCATGAGTCTTTATCCACCGAACTGCCACCAGTTCTGTCGCTTTTGAGCCCACTGCAGATGTGCTCGTTGATGACGATGTGTGAGGATAGAACACCTAGCCGGACATCGACAAGACTGATTGAAAGATCTGTTTCTTTATTACCCACAAGGGGCTAAACACAGAGGGGACAAACAAGGACAGACAAACGAATTACGTCGATTACATCGACCCCAGTGCATAACTGGTACTTGACTTATCGACCCCGAAAGGATGAAAGGCAAAGTCGACCTCAGCGGAATTTGAACTCAGAACGTAACGGCAGACGAAATACGGCTACGCATTTCGCCCGGTGTGCTAACGGTTCTGCCAGGTCGGCAGCGAACAAATGGGTCTGTGGTGAGTCCCTATGGTCTACCTAGATAATTCCATTGCCCTCCGGAATTTGTCCTGAAAGTGCTGGTGGTGCAGGTGGCGATCTTGACGTGCCGTTGTAATCCCCTGTCGGCCACTGCTTGGACGGTCATCCGTGCTGTTGTGGCATTGTATTGTTCTCTCAGTCGCTCTGTAGTCCGAATACTGCTGTTCAAGTCATTAGCAATGACCCATGGACGTTGACCAGGCTTGGAGACGTCCATTGGCTTGCTCCCTCTGATTTCCTGTTAGTCTTGGCATTTTCACGAAAAGTGAGTAAGTTCGAACCCTACATGCAATTCTTGTGTTTTTAAAAGAGAGTGGTATTGTGGGTTAGTGACATCTTCTTGATATCAAATTGTCTAGGAATGTGATAAAATTCATATCTCAATATCATGTGTGAAACAAATAATATTTTATAGTGCGACGTTTCTTTTTGTAGTTTGCTCCAGCATGGCCACAGTCATTGAACTGAAACATAAGAGAATAAGAGAATATATATATATATACATGCATACATATACATATATACATATACATTTATACATACATATATTCATACATACATACATATATATATTATATACATATATATATATATACATATATATACATAGATTCACAGGTTGATAGATATATTATACGTACGTACATAATGCGTACACATGTACACGCCTTCACAGTCTCTATATATACGGGTTGTCTCTGAATTTATATATATATATATATATATATATATATACGCGTATGTGTATGAATGTGATTTTGCATATATTTGTGTCTGTGTATGTGTGTGTGTGTGTGTGTGTATGCGTGTGTGCGTGTGTGTGTACTTCTGTGCGTGCTGGCATGACACTTGCTGGCCATTGAGTGTTTTAAATAAATGCTTTGAAAGTTATATCCTTGGTTACTACAAAGGGCAACTTTGGCAACAGCTGCTCACTTATGACAGTCGAGGAGCGCAAACGAATTGCTTTACTGAGTTCTACTCTAAAATCATTGAAAGTCAATATACGTTGAACATGTGGAGAGCGCAGTGAACTTCAATAACGCTGCTGATTCACGTTGGCTTTATACAGCATTTGACAAAAACAAAGATCAAATAACGAAGACAATACATATCCATATATATAGATATATATATATTTATATATATATATAATATATATATATATACTATATATATATATAATATACATACATATATATAATACAATATTATATATATATATACATATATATATATACATACATACATAATACATACATACATACATACATACACACACACCACACACCACACACATACACCACCACACACACACACACACACCACCACACCACACACACACACACACACATATATATATATATATATATATGTGTGTGTATATATATTTGGTCATCCTAAAACTAATGCAGTTTTTTCAATTGCATGAACTGAAAGTCGGAGGGAACTAAAAGGAGGTAGTAATTTTTCTTTTCGTTGTACCTATTCTTGTGCAAGTTTTGTAGAGTGCAGTTCGATTTTAACAGTTATTTTTTCAAAGCTGTAATGGAAGTAAGAAAGGAGCATATTCAGTATATTTTGCTTCATGAGTTCAATAAAGGCAACAGTGCAATGGAAAGTGAGAGGAATATTAATGCAGTATTTAGGGATCGGACAATAAACGCAAGCCAGTGTCAACGGTGGTTCTAGAAATTCCGAGCCGGAAACTATAGCCTAGAAGACAAGCCTCGTCCTGGAAGATCTGTAGGGTTCAAAAAGGACGTCCTGCAAACCCTAGTGGAAGAAAATCCCATTGCAATTGTTGAGGAACTAGCAGAGAAGATTAGATTTGGTCATTCAACCATTCATCGATACCTGCATGCAAACTGGGTCAATGGGTTCCTCACAAACTTTCCGAGTCTGCGCACAGAAAGGGAATGTGTGCTCTTCTTTGCTGTCACATCTCACGAATGTATCTTTTTGGACCGAGTAATGACTGGTTACGAGAAATGGGTTCTCTATAAAAATGTCAAGCGCCGAAGACAGTAGGCAAGGAAAGGAGAAACACCAACATCCCATGCTAAAGAAGGTCTACACCCACGTA
This sequence comes from Octopus sinensis, assembly GCF_006345805.1. Taxonomy (NCBI): domain Eukaryota; kingdom Metazoa; phylum Mollusca; class Cephalopoda; order Octopoda; family Octopodidae; genus Octopus; species Octopus sinensis. The sequence goes on along the minus strand of NC_043001.1, from coordinate 32,847,565 downwards.
AGGTGTTATCTGTTTGGTGTGATATAAAAGGTTTAGTCCACTTTGAACTTTTAAACCCAAACCAAACGATAACAAAGGAAATCTACTGCGAGTAGCTTGAGCGGCTTAAGTCAGTGCAAGAAGAAAAACAACTACCTTTGGTTTCACGACGGAATATATTATCACATCAGGATAATGATCAGCCACATAGAGCGAGGATGACATTTCAAAGGCTGCAGAAGTTTTAATAGAAAACAATGCCTAACCCTCCATATTCGCCGGACATTGCCCCATCTGATTATTACTTATTCTGCAGTCTTCAAAATCATTTGGACGGAAAAAATGTGAATTCTGTAGACGAGGTGAGAACAGTACCGGAGGAATATTTCTCATCACGGACAATTTTGGAAGAGGGGCTTTACAAGTCTACCATATAGGTGGAAGAGCATTGTAGAAAATGAAGGAGAGTATATTTCAGATTAAATAAAGAACTTTATCTTAATTTTGAACAAATAAAAGAAGCATAAAAAATCCACATTCTTTTTGGGATGACCCAATGTATAATAATAATATATAATATATAATATATAATATATAATATATAAATAATATAATATATATATATATATATATATATATATAGTATCTCACAGGTTCCGTGTAGCAGATCCACTCACAAGGCTTTGGTCAGCCCGAGGCTATAGTAGAAGACACTTGCCCAAGGTGCCACGAAGTGGGACTGAACCCGGTACCATGTGGTTGGGAACCAAGATTCCTAATATTTTATGTATGTATGTATATATGTATGTATGCATTATTTACTAAGAAGTTTGTGAAACTTTAAGCGACGTCAAAAAGATAATTTTTGAAATAATTCTTCTCGAAGCATAACATATACAGCTATAAGGAATAGGATGTAAATATAGGCGGCCCTAGGAATTTTTCTATCCAAAAAGTGTTTCTGAACCCAATATTTACTTGTTATTCTTTATAGCCATATATGATATCCTTCGAAAACCGTGACCACTATTCCAAAAAGAACATACACATCGTTGCTATTATGCAAAAGTGTAGTATGTCCAAAACGTTGCTTTTTTTAGAAAACGAAAAGATAGTTTCACCATTCCATAGCAAAACCGTTGTACTACAGTTTGACAATTTTGGCACCTGAAGCAGCTGGAGATACGATAGTTTGACCAAAAGACCCGGCTATTGCAAGCAAGAATAAATATTGAAAGAAAGGCACTTGGCCAAATTTGGACATACGACAGTCTAACATAATAGCAATGATATGTATATCTTTTATCCCTTTTCTTTTATCGTTTACTTGTTTCGGTTATTATAATGTGGCCATGCTGGGGCACTGCTTTGAAGAATTTTAGTTGAACGAATCAACACCAGAACTTATTAGTTTTCCAAACGCCTTGTCGAACTGCTATGTTACGGTGACGTAAAACAACATCTGTTATGAAGCTGTAGTGGGGATAAATACAGATACAATGGTACGTGCGCGCGCACACACACACACGTCATATTCACCCATATTTGGTTGGCCCGAAGAGACGCCCAAAATGCCACGCTGTATATCTATCTATATATATATATATATATATATATAATATATATATATCTATATATATATAATACACAAAAAGAAAATGGAGAAACAAATTTGGTTTGTTCATCAACTTACAGATATTATAATGTTGGATTATTTATACATTTTACAAATTAGAACAAAAGCATACAAAAATATTATATAAATCAATAGATAAGATAATAATACAAATACAGATTTTAAAAGTCATAGTATAAATTAATGAAATCCTAAAGATAACTCCAAGAGGTTGTGAATCCAACCCACTAAGGGATAATATCTATCCAATAAACTGCTGGTAGAATACCCAATTAATAATACACAAGTGTTTTTTATTGCATTACAATTACATTACCGAGTGTACTAAATGGGTGAGTGTAAATAGTTTTGTTCATAAACACCCGCATATACACATAGACACACGACACACAGGCACACATTCACAGACGTACACATATATCTATATTAAACACTCGACTATTTCGCAGCGCATGAGTCAAAGTCTCACATACATAAAATGCATATGCTATCATTCATAAAAGATATTTGAATGATGTTTGATCTATTTTGGCTGTGTTATACTGTAAATAATGTAATAGGAATATACGGAATGTCTATTGATATCAAAAAAGCCTCCACAGTTTACGAGTGCTCCTGTATTCCTTCGTACACATTAACGTATGCATAAACACGTATATACATAGGCATTCTCTCTGTCCCTTTGTCTCTCTCTCTCTCTCTCTCTCTCTCTCTCTCACACATACACATATGTGCCTCACTTCTAAGTTTCCTAGATTCTGCTAGGATCATTCCGGTCTACAAGTTTTTTTGTCACTATTTATGGAATCACAAAATTACATTTTGACATAAAAGGGACACAATGGTTTTTATCGATAAACCTCGACGTGTGTATGTTTATGTATAGATACATTCAAATACATCTTCATACATAAGGGCTGAACATTAGATTTGAGCAATGCCATCACTTGATTGTTCTCATAAATATGGGCAACATGGAGGAGGATTTTTAATCCTGCTACGGTCCTACACTATTTTGAACGGATGTGACCAAGACGTGTGCCTATTGCTGCTGGTGTAATATTTATCGCCAACCCTGACACATAACTTCATACCATCGTGGTATTTATCAGCGAATGTTTTTCTCTTTTAGGTTAAGGTTAGCCATAGTAAGCAACACATAATAGAGACATTAAAAATTAAGCAATGCCTTCTTGTACCTGAAGCTTTTTAAAGTGAGAAAAGACCTTGCACAAAGCCAATCTCACTCTGTTAATAATATATGAATTTGACCAAAAAGAAGAACTAGTCTACATTATTTGCTGCAAAGGAAATAGCAGGTGTTGCATGAGACTCCTTCTCTTGGAGAGATGTCTAAACAAACACTAGAAATCTCTCACTCCCATCCTACTGAGTTCATCCAATCCTATATACGTGTTATATCGCACGTTCGGATGGCGTGCCTTCGCCAATAACGTACCGCAACTCAAATACCGAACTCTCACTTCCGACGACTCGACTCAACAGAACTCGACGCTTCTACGACTAGCTATCACGTCCACTATTTATAAGTATTGGACTACCTACATATCGTCCAGGGGTGCGTCCAAACAACAATACGTATGTACATACATGCATATCCTTAATTCATATGTTACGGATGCTCCCTATATATAGGACTATAAAAATCTGCAAGACCGTCTTAAGATATAAAAGATGATGGACAAAGCAAGATACTTTCACAAACTGGCTACCAAGGAGATGGCCTGCCAAAATTTACTTTAGGTGAAAAGAAGAGAAGAATATACAGCAATCTCTCGACTATCGCGGGTGTTTCGTTCCAAGCCCCTCCCCACCGCGATAGGCGAAAATCCGCGAAGTATTATATGTTGCTTACTATGGCTAACCTTAACCTAAAAAAGCAAAACATTCACTAATAAATACAACGATGGTATGAAGTTATGTGTCAGGGTGGGCCATAAACATTACACCAGCTGCAAGAGGCCCACGTCTTGGTCACATCCTTTCAAAATAGTGTAGGACCGTAGCAGGATTAAAAATCCTCCTCCATGTTGCCCATGTTTATGAGAACAATCTAGTGATGGCATTGCTCAAATCTAATGTTCAGCCCTTATGTATGAAGATGTATTTGAATGTATCTATATATATACATAGATACACGTCGAGGTTTATCGATAAAAAACCATTGTGTCCTTTTTTTGTATATATATTTTTTATTGTTGTATTTCGGAATGGTCATTTTGTCAGTTTAGCCAATAAAAACACACGCACTATATATTTGGTGTTACTTTGCTTCAGTGTTATTTATCTTTTTACATTAATCTTAATCTTATAAATTACACTGAAGCAAAGTAACACCAAATATATAGTGCGTGTGTTTTTATTGGCTAAACTGGCAAAATGACCATTCCGAAATACAACAATGTCTGTTTCAACACACGACTTCACATAAAAAATCTTGCACAACAAATATATAAACGTAATATTTTTTATTATTTTTATAATTTGCATATATTTATTTTATTATAACAGCAAAACAACACCACGGAGGAATCGACGTAAGCTTAAAGAATAAACGCGATAGGTGAACCGCGATATGACGAGGGATTACTGTACATGTGTATATACTTAGAAGATGGCACTTCGATCATCGATAATATAAGAATCAAGGACGCACACATCGAGGAGTATCAAATTAGGCTCATTAACGACGATACACTTAGTCGGCATAGTAATAACAACAATGAAATCGATTGTATATATTTTGTATTCCAACCACCTAAATAGTAATCAATGTTAGTTTCCGAATGTTATTTCATCACACACACACACACACACACAGAAGCAAGTACATATGTGGGCACGAAACTGTAACTATCTATCTATCAATCAATCAACCTATTTATCTATCGATCTGTCTATCAATAAATCTATAATGTATATAAATATATACCTCTGTATATAATACATACATTTATCTATTTAGCTGCCTGTCTGTCTGTTCGTCTATCTATATATATGTACGTATATATGTGTGTGTGTTTGTATATCACTCAACTAACCAATATATGTATGTCCCCTCCTCCTTATCGATCTATTGTGTCTCTTCCTCTCGTTATGTCTATATCTTCTCTTTTCATGTATGTATGTATATATATGTACGGTGAAAAAAAAACATCATTGAATCTAAAGCATTGTGATCTTTGTAAATCTCAGCTCTATAATCACAGAGTGCAGAACGATATAACGACAGGCAGTCCACGCTATATTTTCCTATAGATAAATGAGAAGAATAGACTTAAAATATTCTATTCTACTCAAGACACAAGGCCCGAAATTTTGGGGGAGGGGCTAGTCGATTAGATCGACACCAGTACGCAGCTGGTATTTTATTTATCGACCCTGAAAATATGAAAGGCAAAGTCGACCTCGGCGGAATTTGAACTCAGAACGTAGAACGTAGAACGTAAAGACAGAGGAAATACTACTAAGTATTTCGGCTGGCGTGCTAACGTTTCTGCCAGCTAGCCGCGTTACACATGCAATATAATCTTTCTACTCTAGGCACAAGGCCCGAAATTTTTGGTGAGGAACAGTCGATTAGATCGACACCACTACGCAACTGGTATTCAATTTATCGACCTCGAAAGGATAAAAGGAAAAGTCGATTTCGGCGGAATTTGAACTCAGAACGTAGCGGCAAGCGAAATACCTACTTCTTTACTACCCACAAGGGGCTAAACACAGAAGGGACAAACAAGGACAGACAAACGGATTAAGTCGATTATATCGACCCCAGTGTGTAACTGGTACTTATTTAATTGATCCCGGCGGAATTTGAACTCAGAACGTAGCGGCAGACGAAATATCTATTTCTTTATTACCCACAAGGGGCTAAACACAGAGGGGACAAACAAGGACAGACATAGGTATTAAGTCGATTACATCGACCCCAGTGCGTAACTGGTACTTAATTTATCGACCCCGAAAGGATGAAAGGTAAAGCCGACCTCGGCGGAATTTGAACTCACAACGTAACGGCAGACGAAATACCGCAAAGCATTTCGCCCGGCGTGCTAACGTTTCTGCTAGCTCGCCGCCTTATAAATGCAATATAATTGTTTCTACTCTAGGCACAAGGCCCGACATTTTTGGCGAGGGGCAGTCGATTAGATCGACGCCAGTACGCAACTAGTATTTAATTTATCGACTCCGAAAGACTAAAAGTAAAACTCGACCTCGGCGGAATTTGAACCCAGAAAGTAAAGAGAGAGGAAATACTTCTAAGCATTTCGCCCGGCGTGCTAACGTTTCTGCCAGCTCGCCGCTTTATAGACATAAGATATTTATTTCTTTATTGCTCACAGGGGGCTAAACATCGACCCGAGTGCGTAACTGGTACTTATTATATAATCGACCCTGAATGGATAAAACTCAAAGTCGACCTCGGCGGAATTTGGACTAAGAACGTAAAGACAGACGAAATACAGCTAAGAATTTCGCTCGGCGTGCAAAAATTTCTGTCAGCTCGACGCCATGTAGACTTAAATTATTAGAAACTGAAATAACATAAATCTGTGAATATTTATATTTCTCCCAGGTTATGCTGCACATGATCTAATTTTTCTGGAGAGATGCGTCTTGGAATCCGTTTTCGAAATGAAAAACTGTTGCCCAATGTGATGTACAATGTATGATTGACATCTGCTCTCTTCCGTATTTTCCAAATTAATACGATTCTTTACCTATCAGCAAGCTGTGGAAAAAGAATATTAACAACCACTCTGTGTTCTTCAGGTGCTGTGCGTGGGTTTGCATGTGTGTGTATATATATATATATATATATATATTATATTATAATATATATATATATATGTGTGTGTGCGCGTGTGTTCATGTATGATGTATGCACACGCATACATACAAGCATATATATGTATTTATGTTACATTCAATAAACATGAATACTTACATTATATATATATATACATACATAGATACATATATTATATATATATAATATATATATATATGTGTGTGTGTGTGTGTGTGTGTATATATATGTGTATGGTATATATATATATATATATATGAATATATATACATATGCACGTATACAGCTACATACCTCGTATATTGATATTTATATGTCTATGTATACATGAATTCATGGTAAATTTCTCTTCTTATGCTGAGATGTATAATGGTTTATTTTTCTTCTTTAATCTACAAGCTTATAAGAAATATTACCAAACTAAAAGAAATATTTTCAAAAATGTGACACCAACAAATCATTAAAAAAAAAATTTTTTTCAAGCAACATGTTCAGAACGCAATACCATATTCTGATTCTGTTAATCGATGTTCCACTTACTTTGCAATCTGAAGAAATTTCTAGAAATTTAATGTTTATATGTCTTTTACTCTTAGAATTGATATTTCTTGTATCTTCCCGAAAATAAAAATAAGAATAAAATAAAAGCAAAATAAAATAAAGTGAATCAATACAATTACTAAGTAAAGCTTACTTATTTTAGACTCCTCTGATAGCCTGAGTATTGAATATTCACTTCACCTCTTTTTCTTATGATTTAATATATACGTGTTGTATATGTGTGTGGCGTGTATATCTATATATATATATGTGGGGTGTGTGTGTGAATATATATATATATATATTATATATGTATATATATATATATATTAGATATATATATATATATATATCTTATATATATATATAGGTATATATATTATATATATATATATGTATATACTATATATATATATATACATATATATATATGCAACATGTATGTATATTAGACATACATCTATCTATCTATCTATATATATATTATATAATACGTATATAATTATATATGTATGTATGTATTTTTCTATATATATATATATGTGTGTGTGTGTATACACGCACACACACACACACATATCCACAGTCTATATTTTATGCATATTCACGTATTACACGCAAAACCACACTCACATAGCGGACATGCATGCCATTTCGTACGAGACTATCTTTGTATATATATACTATATATATGTATATATATATATATATATATATATATATATATATATATATATATATATATATATGTATTCTTCTCTCGTCATATATATGTGTTTGTTTATGTGCGTGTTTGTGTGTGTGTCTGTTTGTCTCTTTGTGTTTGTGTGTGTGTTGTGCTGTGTGTGGTTGTGTGTGTGTGTGTGTGTGTGTAGAATGATTATTTGCACATTTTCTGCTTATAAGTTCAGACAGGTTCAAACACAATATTTATTTGACACTGATATTTACGTCGTAGGAGACCGACTCCCATTTACGACTACAGTCTATCCATAAAACACTCGGATCACTGGCGCGTGGTAATCCCGAACACTTACGTTTCGAACGTCATATACGGTTTAGATTCACAGGTCCGGAGGATTCTTGCTGACGAGACAACAAATATCGAAACACCGGTGTCTTAGAATCTCGTGTTCCAATGAACCGCGTGTGTTATAAACACAATATCGTCGTAAAATAGAGTTGTTCTACTATGACGTATACTGCAGGTGGCAAGCATATTTTACGTTCGAGTCGCATATGCACAATTTCGAGTTTTCTTTTTCAAATTTCAGATTGTTTATCTTAAGCAAAAGAGTGTCTATTTCTGTTTGTGCATGTGCATGCGCATTGCAAAATACATGAAAAGAAGGATGTGCATGAGCGTAGGTATACGCACATGCGTTTATATATTCGAACATATGAGAACAAACCCGTAGAGATGTGCGGCGCACATATAAAAAGAATCACATACACACACATATTAGGCATGTACAGTTTTTTATTTTCTTTTGAGAAGCGGACAACATGAAATACGGCTAATCAACGGAGGAACCACAAGTTGTCCGTGACGTATATATCTGTGTGTGTGTGTAGGCGGCGAGCTGGCAGAAACGTTAGCACGCCGGGCGAAATGCGTTGCCGTATTTCGTCTGCCGTTAAGTTCAAATTCCGCCGAGGTCGACTTTGCCTTTCATCCTTCCGGGTTCGATAAATTAAGTACCAGTTACGCACTGGGGTCGATGTAATCGACTTAATCCGTTTGTCTGTCCTTGTTTGTCTCCTCTGTGTTTAGCCCCTTGTGGGTAGTAAAGAAATATATATCTGTGTGTGCGCGTGTCTCTATGTATGTACATACATACAAACGTATGGCATATTTTAGGGTTAACGTAATCCACAGATTTATTTAAAGAGAGAATAACAGCTCTGAAACGAGACAAAGATGATAATTATAATTTTTACATTGATGTGTACCACAATGTATGCGAATAAAGATGGTAATCTGCTGGAGTGATGCTGGTAGAAAAGGGTTAACACACTTAGTAAAAAATCCATGCGTTGGGTTAATGGTGATTGGTGTATGTGGCCTACTAATAATGAGAGATAAGGCAATGAGTCGTTCAGTGTGTGTATACAAGGAAGATATCAGCATGTCGCTACATATGATCAACGATCATTGGGACAGCTTGATAAAGACATGTTAACTTGTTGGCGTCAAAGCAGTGGTGGCTGGGCGGAAGTTGCTATGTGTATCCTTTCGCTGCCAGCTCCGAGCAGGCGGAGTAACATAGCCCAGCGTGTTTCTACGCTAGGACGAAATAGTTCGACTGTCAGCCTACAGTAATCCGCTCCAGACTGTAAGTCGATAAAAGCAGTAGGGGGTTGTATAGCGTTAAGTCACACATGCATCTTTGTAATTTTCAACTTGCTTTTGTTTTGCATTTTCATGTTATATAACCCTCTGCAAATCACACATACATAGATACTGTTCCGCCAAAATAAAATAGTTCTCCTACAAGTTTGATAGTGCCAGCACCCGAAACTCTTGGACCTTGAGTCACTCTATTGCTACTGCTAAATATATATATATATATATAATATATATATATATATATATATATATTGATGATGTTAAAATAAAGAAAAACCTGGCGTCAAATAGCAAAATGCGTAAGGAAAATGCAAAAGCTAGAATTGAACAAGGTATGTTTATTTGGTTAAGGGGCATGCTTTGAAACCCCGTAGTGTTGCGTTCAGTCCCACTGCGCGGCACCCTGGCAAGTGTCTCCCAGCATAGCTCCGCGCCGACCAATTCCTTTTGAGTCAACTGAGTACACAAAATATGTGTATCTATATTTATATATTGATACATGCCTAAATATATATATGTGTGTGTGTCTTTGTGTCTTGCTCGACTAAAGGGGGTGCTCCAGCATGGCCGCAGTCAAATGACTGAAACAAGTAAAAGAGTAAAAGAGAGAGTAACAACCACTTTTGGTTTGGCGACATCCCAATAACCAAGAGTTCGATAAAAATTAGGATGGTATAAGTACCAGTATAAGTACTGGGATCGATTCGTTTGACCAAATCCTTCCAGTCGGTGCTCCAGGATGGCCGCAGTCCCATGACTGACTCATGTAAAGCATAACAATATATATAGTTATTAGTCGAGAGAGCGTGTATAGTAAGCAATATTATCAAAAGATTAACACTGCAAGAGTGTAACACTGTTGTGACGTGGATTCTTCATAGATATATTAGGATATTTATAAACATATTACATGAGAAAAGATACCAATTATTATTTATCATTAATATTGAAGAACACTAAATGTAACACGTCACATTTTCGCTTCTTTTATGCTCGACATTGAAAATCATTTTCGAAATTATATATGCATCACGTTCAGTTATTTGCAAAATGCCATCAAACTTAGACATTTGCACCATACATAATTTAAAACTAGGCTGAGTATAAAAATAAATATATAACCAAACGAAATATATGTATAATATCTCAATATACTAAGCACTATTTTCATTGAAATAATATATAATTATAATATAGAATATAGCACGTTTCTGATATTGGGTGCAAAGGCAAAAAAAGATGAAAGGTAATCATGATAGTACATCTTTGTAAATATATGCTTCAGTCACCGATAAAGTTTCCTAGGAAATAGTTGAAACATATTTATGAATTATTGTATTAATAAATAATTAAAAGAACATATTTAATTATGTGATTCTACTCTTATTCTATTACCGATGTTCTGCTACATGGAAACTGCCAAAACACCAGAGGCATTAGCTAAAATATTAAAGCATTTCAGAGTATTCGTGTAATTCTACGTAACTGGAACCTCAACAAAAGTTTCATGAAGTTGGAATTAAATAATAGAATTTTTATGTTAGTTTCCTGTTTCTGATGGTATCAGACAAGAAATATGTTTTTGCCTACCATCTAGTTTTCATATACGGTAAATATACATACATATATATATTATATATATACATACATATATATATATATACATACATATATATATAATATATATACATACTATATATATATATATATATATATATATATATATATATATATACATACATATATATATATATATATACATACATATATATATATATATATATATACATACATATATATATATATATATATATATATATATACATACATATATATATATATATATAATATATATACATACATATATATATATATATACTACATATATATATAATATATACATACATATATATATATATATATATATATACATACATATATATATATCTATATATATATATACATATAATAATAAGAGTAAATAATTTCTATAAAGGCTTTAAAAAAAACCCCAATTATTTACTGGTAGAATTCGGTATGTAAATATAGCCGATTACCGGCAGGAAACTTCGTAAAGTTCAGTATATATATTGTATATAGAAAAAAGGGACAGGCAAACAGGTGCTT